>NW_025729054.1:0-2500 GCF_021461385.2 Schistocerca piceifrons
CTAGGTCCGAATACATCAACAGACAGCTCATGCTGATCGCCATCCACGGCGTCCGTTCCTCCCACACGTCTCTATGGCGTACCACACTGCAATCCAGCTCTCATAGGGAGACGACACGTAGCTGCGTGCACAATATTTGCACTGTATGGTCCGCCGTTTTTGGGCGCAGTCGTTGTACGGTCACACATGTGCCACGATGTATCATTCAGTACATAAGGACGAATGTGCAGTACAGATTGTGGTTCACGCGTACGACATCAGCGGACAGTTGACACAGGCCGCACCACAACGTAGCCTGCGTACGTCGCATGCGAAGGGCATTGAACATGCAAACTTGTCACCAACCACCTTGCGAAGGCAGGGGGCAAGGTGGGGACGTGGGGAGAGGTGGGGGGGGGGGGGGGCGGCATGTACGCCCTGCTGCCATCCACATTACAGTGTACAGCAGGAGCATGTGGAAAGTCAGCAAGACTTGCAAGGTGTTTAACATGAAGCGATACACAGGGGAGCGGGCAGTGCGAGTAGCGAACTATATTGCGAGGGTTGCGGGTGGGCAACACTACACTAATTGAACGAGTCGTATAACAATTACAGAGCAGGTTTAGGCGACAACGTGGGTTACGATAGGCGACAACGTGGGTTACGTTAGGGGACAACGTGGGTTACGTTAGGGGACAACGTGGGTTACGTTAGGGGACAACGTGGGTTACGTTAGGGGACAACGTGGGTTACGTTAGGGGACAACGTGGGTTACGTTAGGGGACAACGTGGGTTACGTTAGGGGACAACGTGGGTTAGGTTAAGGCACAACATGGGTTAGGTTAAGGCACAACATGGGTTAGGTTAAGGCACAACATGGGTTAGGTTAAGGCACAACATGGGTTAGGTTAAGGCACAACATGGGTTAGGTTACGGCACAACATGGGTTAGGTTAAGGCACAACATGGGTTAGGTTAGGGGACAACATGGGTTAGGTTAGGGGACAACATGGGTTAGGTTAAGGCACAACATGGGTTAGGTTAAGGCACAACATGGGTTAGGTTAGGGGACAACATGGGTTAGGTTAGGGCACAACATGGGTTAGGTTAGGGGACAACATGGGTTAGGTTAGGGGACAACATGGGTTAGGTTAGGGGACAACATGGGTTAGGTTAGGGGACAACATGGGTTAGGTTAGGGGACAACATGGGTTAGGTTAGGGGACAACATGGGTTAGGTTAGGGGACAACATGGGTTAGGTTAGGGGACAACATGGGTTAGGTTAAGGCACAACATGGGTTAGGTTAGGGGACAACATGGGTTAGGTTAGGGGACAACATGGGTTAGGTTAGGGGACAACATGGGTTAGGTTAGGGGACAACATGGGTTAGGTTAAGGCACAACATGGGTTAGGTTAGGGCACAACATGGGTTAGGTTAGGGCACAACATGGGTTAGGTTAGGGCACAACATGGGTTAGGTTAGGGGACAACATGGGTTAGGTTAGGGGACAACATGGGTTAGGTTAGGGGACAACATGGGTTAGGTTAGGGGACAACATGGGTTAGGTTAGGGGACAACATGGGTTAGGTTAGGGGACAACATGGGTTAGGTTAGGGGACAACATGGGTTAGGTTAGGGGACAACATGGGTTAGGTTAGGGGACAACATGGGTTAGGTTAGGGGACAACATGGGTTAGGTTAAGGCACAACATGGGTTAGGTTAAGGCACAACATGGGTTAGGTTAGGGGACAACATGGGTTAGGTTAGGGGACAACATGGGTTAGGTTAGGGGACAACATGGGTTAGGTTAAGGCACAACATGGGTTAGGTTAGGGGACAACATGGGTTAGGTTAAGGCACAACATGGGTTAGGTTAGGGGACAACATGGGTTAGGTTAGGGGACAACATGGGTTAGGTTAAGGCACAACATGGGTTAGGTTAAGGCACAACATGGGTTAGGTTAAGGCACAACATGGGTTAGGTTAGGGGACAACATGGGTTAGGTTAGGGGACAACTTGGGTTAGGTTAGGGGACAACATGGGTTAGGTTAAGGCACAACATGGGTTAGGTTAAGGCACAACATGGGTTAGGTTAGGGGACAACATGGGTTAGGTTAGGGGACAACATGGGTTAGGTTAGGGGACAACATGGGTTAGGTTAAGGCACAACATGGGTTAGGTTAGGGGACAACATGGGTTAGGTTAAGGCACAACATGGGTTAGGTTAGGGGACAACATGGGTTAGGTTAGGGGACAACATGGGTTAGGTTAAGGCACAACATGGGTTAGGTTAGAGGCACAACATGGGTTAGGTTAAGGGACAACATGGGTTAGGTTAGGGGACAACTTGGGTTAGGTTAGGGGACAACATGGGTTAGGTTAAGGCACAACATGGGTTAGGTTAAGGCACAACATGGGTTAGGTTAAGGTACAACATGGGTTAGGTTAAGGTACAACATGGGTTAGGTTAGGTTACACGTTGTTGTAAGGAAAGGTGTGGGGGGGGGGGGGGGGGCG
>NW_025729054.1:10000-15000 GCF_021461385.2 Schistocerca piceifrons
TAAGTTTCAGCTTTGCAACCATACTTCCCCCGGAACCCAAAAGCTTTGGTTTCCCGGAGGCTGCCCGCCGAGTCATCGGAGGAACTGCGGCGGATCGCTGGCTGGCATCGTTTATGGTTAGAACTAGGGCGGTATCTGATCGCCTTCGAACCTCTAACTTTCGTTCTTGATTAATGAAAACATACTTGGCAAATGCTTTCGCTTCTGTTCGTCTTGCGACGATCCAAGAATTTCACCTCTAACGTCGCAATACGAATGCCCCCGCCTGTCCCTATTAATCATTACCTCGGGTTCCGAAAACCAACAAAATAGAACCGAGGTCCTATTCCATTATTCCATGCACACAGTATTCAGGCGGGCTTGCCTGCTTTAAGCACTCTAATTTGTTCAAAGTAAACGTGCCGGCCCACCGAGACACTCAATAAAGAGCACCCTGGTAGGATTTCAACGGGGTCCGCCTCGGGACGCACGAGCACGCACGGGGCGGTCGCACGCCTTCGGCTCGCCCCACCGGCAGGACGTCCCACGATACATGCCAGTTAAACACCGACGGGCGGTGAACCAACAGCGTGGGACACAAATCCAACTACGAGCTTTTTAACCGCAACAACTTTAATATACGCTATTGGAGCTGGAATTACCGCGGCTGCTGGCACCAGACTTGCCCTCCAATAGATACTCGTTAAAGGATTTAAAGTGTACTCATTCCGATTACGGGGCCTCGGATGAGTCCCGTATCGTTATTTTTCGTCACTACCTCCCCGTGCCGGGAGTGGGTAATTTGCGCGCCTGCTGCCTTCCTTGGATGTGGTAGCCGTTTCTCAGGCTCCCTCTCCGGAATCGAACCCTGATTCCCCGTTACCCGTTACAACCATGGTAGGCGCAGAACCTACCATCGACAGTTGATAAGGCAGACATTTGAAAGATGCGTCGCCGGTACGAGGACCGTGCGATCAGCCCAAAGTTATTCAGAGTCACCAAGGCAAACGGACCGGACGAGCCGACCGATTGGTTTTGATCTAATAAAAGCGTCCCTTCCATCTCTGGTCGGGACTCTGTTTGCATGTATTAGCTCTAGAATTACCACAGTTATCCAAGTAACGTGGGTACGATCTAAGGAACCATAACTGATTTAATGAGCCATTCGCGGTTTCACCTTAATGCGGCTTGTACTGAGACATGCATGGCTTAATCTTTGAGACAAGCATATGACTACTGGCAGGATCAACCAGGGAGCTGCGTCAACTAGAGCTGAGCAGCCGGCCGCCCGGGAGTGTGTCCCGGGGGCCCGCGCGAACACGCAAGCGTCCGCTCAATCATTCTGCAAACAGGAGGAGGCTGAGCTCCCCTGCACAATACACCTCGAAACCCTCTCAGGTCCCGGCGGCGCGCAGCGCCGTCCCAAGTACTTGGTCGGGTTCGAGAGAGGCGCAATCGCCCGGAGTTAGGCGAGTAGACGCTTTCGGTGCGACCACCCGTGCTCCCAACTGAGCTTGCCGCTGCCGACAGAGGCCCGGGAGCGTGCTGTCGTGGCATTGCCGGCGGGAGACAACACGCGCCACCTACGGTGACCGGCAGCTCCAACGCCAGCGCCACAGAAGGACAAAAGCCCCACTTGGGTGCCGAAGCGAACTCTCCCAGCACAGCGCACACGCCAACACATCCGCACAGCTGCGATACAAACCACCAGCGAGAACCGCTGGGGCGACCGAGCAGCAGACGGCGTCGCGGCGCCGAGCGCCGGGCGGCGGCGCATCCTCAACGCACACAGTCCTCAATCGGACCAGCACACTGCAGATGTCCACCGCGCTTCGCACCGGGCCCGCGAGGACCTACTTTGGCCGCACGGCGCCGCGCGCAGGGTGCGCCGGCGCGCAGCTGCGACGCCTGCCGCGTCCGTCGGCCGGCGCGCCTGCCACTGGCCGCCCCCACCAGCCGGCTGTAGCGCGTGCGCCCACGCACCGCGCGGCCAGCACGCCGGGAGGCGCCCCCTCACCGGCCGGGGACGGTCCCACCCAGCCACCGCCGCGTATCGCTTCACACCCAGATGCCGTTCAGTTTCGTCGGCATGGTGGGTATCGCTGGAACAACCGGTTAGTACCTCAACCTATCGTCGCCATCACCGATTCACCCCTAGCGAGAACAACCGCACCACAACGGGTTACCATTTCTTCATTTGCGTAACTTCACCAGAAAACGTAGGCGTCCATCGCCATTTGCAACTTCAACCATTATTGCATGCCTGTGTCAGGTGTCACGCCACACTACGTCTGCCCACATACACGCAACAAAATGTGCACGCCTAGACAATACGTGGAAGGTGGCCCCCGTACGTATGCGATGTCCATTGCTCGAACGACTGTCAACCGGCTTCTGTAGCATGTCGCAGATATGGAACGCGCTGCACCATGCCATCACGGTGTGTGAGGAGAGACGACTAGGTCCGAATACATCAACAGACAGCTCATGCTGATCGCCATCCACGGCGTCCGTTCCTCCCACACGTCTCTATGGCGTACCACACTGCAATCCAGCTCTCATAGGGAGACGACACGTAGCTGCGTGCACAATATTTGCACTGTATGGTCCGCCGTTTTTGGGCGCAGTCGTTGTACGGTCACACATGTGCCACGATGTATCATTCAGTACATAAGGACGAATGTGCAGTACAGATTGTGGTTCACGCGTACGACATCAGCGGACAGTTGACACAGGCCGCACCACAACGTAGCCTGCGTACGTCGCATGCGAAGGGCATTGAACATGCAAACTTGTCACCAACCACCTTGCGAAGGCAGGGGGCAAGGTGGGGACGTGGGGAGAGGTGGGGGGGGGGGGGGGGCGGCATGTACGCCCTGCTGCCATCCACATTACAGTGTACAGCAGGAGCATGTGGAAAGTCAGCAAGACTTGCAAGGTGTTTAACATGAAGCGATACACAGGGGAGCGGGCAGTGCGAGTAGCGAACTATATTGCGAGGGTTGCGGGTGGGCAACACTACACTAATTGAACGAGTCGTATAACAATTACAGAGCAGGTTTAGGCGACAACGTGGGTTACGATAGGCGACAACGTGGGTTACGTTAGGGGACAACGTGGGTTACGTTAGGGGACAACGTGGGTTACGTTAGGGGACAACGTGGGTTACGTTAGGGGACAACGTGGGTTACGTTAGGGGACAACGTGGGTTACGTTAGGGGACAACGTGGGTTACGTTAGGGGACAACGTGGGTTAGGTTAAGGCACAACATGGGTTAGGTTAAGGCACAACATGGGTTAGGTTAAGGCACAACATGGGTTAGGTTAAGGCACAACATGGGTTAGGTTAAGGCACAACATGGGTTAGGTTACGGCACAACATGGGTTAGGTTAAGGCACAACATGGGTTAGGTTAGGGGACAACATGGGTTAGGTTAGGGGACAACATGGGTTAGGTTAAGGCACAACATGGGTTAGGTTAAGGCACAACATGGGTTAGGTTAGGGGACAACATGGGTTAGGTTAGGGCACAACATGGGTTAGGTTAGGGGACAACATGGGTTAGGTTAGGGGACAACATGGGTTAGGTTAGGGGACAACATGGGTTAGGTTAGGGGACAACATGGGTTAGGTTAGGGGACAACATGGGTTAGGTTAGGGGACAACATGGGTTAGGTTAAGGCACAACATGGGTTAGGTTAGGGGACAACATGGGTTAGGTTAGGGGACAACATGGGTTAGGTTAGGGGACAACATGGGTTAGGTTAGGGGACAACATGGGTTAGGTTAAGGCACAACATGGGTTAGGTTAGGGCACAACATGGGTTAGGTTAGGGCACAACATGGGTTAGGTTAGGGCACAACATGGGTTAGGTTAGGGGACAACATGGGTTAGGTTAGGGGACAACATGGGTTAGGTTAGGGGACAACATGGGTTAGGTTAGGGGACAACATGGGTTAGGTTAGGGGACAACATGGGTTAGGTTAGGGGACAACATGGGTTAGGTTAGGGGACAACATGGGTTAGGTTAGGGGACAACATGGGTTAGGTTAGGGGACAACATGGGTTAGGTTAGGGGACAACATGGGTTAGGTTAAGGCACAACATGGGTTAGGTTAAGGCACAACATGGGTTAGGTTAGGGGACAACATGGGTTAGGTTAGGGGACAACATGGGTTAGGTTAGGGGACAACATGGGTTAGGTTAAGGCACAACATGGGTTAGGTTAGGGGACAACATGGGTTAGGTTAAGGCACAACATGGGTTAGGTTAGGGGACAACATGGGTTAGGTTAGGGGACAACATGGGTTAGGTTAAGGCACAACATGGGTTAGGTTAAGGCACAACATGGGTTAGGTTAAGGCACAACATGGGTTAGGTTAGGGGACAACATGGGTTAGGTTAGGGGACAACTTGGGTTAGGTTAGGGGACAACATGGGTTAGGTTAAGGCACAACATGGGTTAGGTTAAGGCACAACATGGGTTAGGTTAGGGGACAACATGGGTTAGGTTAGGGGACAACATGGGTTAGGTTAGGGGACAACATGGGTTAGGTTAAGGCACAACATGGGTTAGGTTAGGGGACAACATGGGTTAGGTTAAGGCACAACATGGGTTAGGTTAGGGGACAACATGGGTTAGGTTAGGGGACAACATGGGTTAGGTTAAGGCACAACATGGGTTAGGTTAAGGCACAACATGGGTTAGGTTAAGGGACAACATGGGTTAGGTTAGGGGACAACTTGGGTTAGGTTAGGGGACAACATGGGTTAGGTTAAGGCACAACATGGGTTAGGTTAAGGCACAACATGGGTTAGGTTAAGGTACAACATGGGTTAGGTTAAGGTACAACATGGGTTAGGTTAGGTTACACGTTGTTGTAAGGAAAGGTGTGGGGGGGGGGGGGGGGGGGCGGGGCGGCAGGTTCGTTGATAGTGATTATAGTAAGTGAATGCTTGTGACATGATGAGATTTGTCACGTCAGGATGCACCTTTGGCTTATTAGAGGCGGCGCTCCAA
>NW_025729054.1:22500-27500 GCF_021461385.2 Schistocerca piceifrons
CAGAACATCTAAGGGCATCACAGACCTGTTATTGCTCAATCTCGTGCGGCTAGAAGCCGCCTGTCCCTCTAAGAAGAAAAGTAATCGCTGACAGCACGAAGGATGTCACGCGACTAGTTAGCAGGCTAGAGTCTCGTTCGTTATCGGAATTAACCAGACAAATCGCTCCACCAACTAAGAACGGCCATGCACCACCACCCACCGAATCAAGAAAGAGCTATCAATCTGTCAATCCTTCCGGTGTCCGGGCCTGGTGAGGTTTCCCGTGTTGAGTCAAATTAAGCCGCAGGCTCCACTCCTGGTGGTGCCCTTCCGTCAATTCCTTTAAGTTTCAGCTTTGCAACCATACTTCCCCCGGAACCCAAAAGCTTTGGTTTCCCGGAGGCTGCCCGCCGAGTCATCGGAGGAACTGCGGCGGATCGCTGGCTGGCATCGTTTATGGTTAGAACTAGGGCGGTATCTGATCGCCTTCGAACCTCTAACTTTCGTTCTTGATTAATGAAAACATACTTGGCAAATGCTTTCGCTTCTGTTCGTCTTGCGACGATCCAAGAATTTCACCTCTAACGTCGCAATACGAATGCCCCCGCCTGTCCCTATTAATCATTACCTCGGGTTCCGAAAACCAACAAAATAGAACCGAGGTCCTATTCCATTATTCCATGCACACAGTATTCAGGCGGGCTTGCCTGCTTTAAGCACTCTAATTTGTTCAAAGTAAACGTGCCGGCCCACCGAGACACTCAATAAAGAGCACCCTGGTAGGATTTCAACGGGGTCCGCCTCGGGACGCACGAGCACGCACGGGGCGGTCGCACGCCTTCGGCTCGCCCCACCGGCAGGACGTCCCACGATACATGCCAGTTAAACACCGACGGGCGGTGAACCAACAGCGTGGGACACAAATCCAACTACGAGCTTTTTAACCGCAACAACTTTAATATACGCTATTGGAGCTGGAATTACCGCGGCTGCTGGCACCAGACTTGCCCTCCAATAGATACTCGTTAAAGGATTTAAAGTGTACTCATTCCGATTACGGGGCCTCGGATGAGTCCCGTATCGTTATTTTTCGTCACTACCTCCCCGTGCCGGGAGT
Organism: Schistocerca piceifrons; assembly: GCF_021461385.2. NCBI lineage: Eukaryota > Metazoa > Arthropoda > Insecta > Orthoptera > Acrididae > Schistocerca > Schistocerca piceifrons. Next base: position 23,600 of record NW_025729054.1, read on the forward strand.
GGGTAATTTGCGCGCCTGCTGCCTTCCTTGGATGTGGTAGCCGTTTCTCAGGCTCCCTCTCCGGAATCGAACCCTGATTCCCCGTTACCCGTTACAACCATGGTAGGCGCAGAACCTACCATCGACAGTTGATAAGGCAGACATTTGAAAGATGCGTCGCCGGTACGAGGACCGTGCGATCAGCCCAAAGTTATTCAGAGTCACCAAGGCAAACGGACCGGACGAGCCGACCGATTGGTTTTGATCTAATAAAAGCGTCCCTTCCATCTCTGGTCGGGACTCTGTTTGCATGTATTAGCTCTAGAATTACCACAGTTATCCAAGTAACGTGGGTACGATCTAAGGAACCATAACTGATTTAATGAGCCATTCGCGGTTTCACCTTAATGCGGCTTGTACTGAGACATGCATGGCTTAATCTTTGAGACAAGCATATGACTACTGGCAGGATCAACCAGGGAGCTGCGTCAACTAGAGCTGAGCAGCCGGCCGCCCGGGAGTGTGTCCCGGGGGCCCGCGCGAACACGCAAGCGTCCGCTCAATCATTCTGCAAACAGGAGGAGGCTGAGCTCCCCTGCACAATACACCTCGAAACCCTCTCAGGTCCCGGCGGCGCGCAGCGCCGTCCCAAGTACTTGGTCGGGTTCGAGAGAGGCGCAATCGCCCGGAGTTAGGCGAGTAGACGCTTTCGGTGCGACCACCCGTGCTCCCAACTGAGCTTGCCGCTGCCGACAGAGGCCCGGGAGCGTGCTGTCGTGGCATTGCCGGCGGGAGACAACACGCGCCACCTACGGTGACCGGCAGCTCCAACGCCAGCGCCACAGAAGGACAAAAGCCCCACTTGGGTGCCGAAGCGAACTCTCCCAGCACAGCGCACACGCCAACACATCCGCACAGCTGCGATACAAACCACCAGCGAGAACCGCTGGGGCGACCGAGCAGCAGACGGCGTCGCGGCGCCGAGCGCCGGGCGGCGGCGCATCCTCAACGCACACAGTCCTCAATCGGACCAGCACACTGCAGATGTCCACCGCGCTTCGCACCGGGCCCGCGAGGACCTACTTTGGCCGCACGGCGCCGCGCGCAGGGTGCGCCGGCGCGCAGCTGCGACGCCTGCCGCGTCCGTCGGCCGGCGCGCCTGCCACTGGCCGCCCCCACCAGCCGGCTGTAGCGCGTGCGCCCACGCACCGCGCGGCCAGCACGCCGGGAGGCGCCCCCTCACCGGCCGGGGACGGTCCCACCCAGCCACCGCCGCGTATCGCTTCACACCCAGATGCCGTTCAGTTTCGTCGGCATGGTGGGTATCGCTGGAACAACCGGTTAGTACCTCAACCTATCGTCGCCATCACCGATTCACCCCTAGCGAGAACAACCGCACCACAACGGGTTACCATTTCTTCATTTGCGTAACTTCACCAGAAAACGTAGGCGTCCATCGCCATTTGCAACTTCAACCATTATTGCATGCCTGTGTCAGGTGTCACGCCACACTACGTCTGCCCACATACACGCAACAAAATGTGCACGCCTAGACAATACGTGGAAGGTGGCCCCCGTACGTATGCGATGTCCATTGCTCGAACGACTGTCAACCGGCTTCTGTAGCATGTCGCAGATATGGAACGCGCTGCACCATGCCATCACGGTGTGTGAGGAGAGACGACTAGGTCCGAATACATCAACAGACAGCTCATGCTGATCGCCATCCACGGCGTCCGTTCCTCCCACACGTCTCTATGGCGTACCACACTGCAATCCAGCTCTCATAGGGAGACGACACGTAGCTGCGTGCACAATATTTGCACTGTATGGTCCGCCGTTTTTGGGCGCAGTCGTTGTACGGTCACACATGTGCCACGATGTATCATTCAGTACATAAGGACGAATGTGCAGTACAGATTGTGGTTCACGCGTACGACATCAGCGGACAGTTGACACAGGCCGCACCACAACGTAGCCTGCGTACGTCGCATGCGAAGGGCATTGAACATGCAAACTTGTCACCAACCACCTTGCGAAGGCAGGGGGCAAGGTGGGGACGTGGGGAGAGGTGGGGGGGGGGGGGGGGGCGGCATGTACGCCCTGCTGCCATCCACATTACAGTGTACAGCAGGAGCATGTGGAAAGTCAGCAAGACTTGCAAGGTGTTTAACATGAAGCGATACACAGGGGAGCGGGCAGTGCGAGTAGCGAACTATATTGCGAGGGTTGCGGGTGGGCAACACTACACTAATTGAACGAGTCGTATAACAATTACAGAGCAGGTTTAGGCGACAACGTGGGTTACGATAGGCGACAACGTGGGTTACGTTAGGGGACAACGTGGGTTACGTTAGGGGACAACGTGGGTTACGTTAGGGGACAACGTGGGTTACGTTAGGGGACAACGTGGGTTACGTTAGGGGACAACGTGGGTTACGTTAGGGGACAACGTGGGTTACGTTAGGGGACAACGTGGGTTAGGTTAAGGCACAACATGGGTTAGGTTAAGGCACAACATGGGTTAGGTTAAGGCACAACATGGGTTAGGTTAAGGCACAACATGGGTTAGGTTAAGGCACAACATGGGTTAGGTTACGGCACAACATGGGTTAGGTTAAGGCACAACATGGGTTAGGTTAGGGGACAACATGGGTTAGGTTAGGGGACAACATGGGTTAGGTTAAGGCACAACATGGGTTAGGTTAAGGCACAACATGGGTTAGGTTAGGGGACAACATGGGTTAGGTTAGGGCACAACATGGGTTAGGTTAGGGGACAACATGGGTTAGGTTAGGGGACAACATGGGTTAGGTTAGGGGACAACATGGGTTAGGTTAGGGGACAACATGGGTTAGGTTAGGGGACAACATGGGTTAGGTTAGGGGACAACATGGGTTAGGTTAGGGGACAACATGGGTTAGGTTAAGGCACAACATGGGTTAGGTTAGGGGACAACATGGGTTAGGTTAGGGGACAACATGGGTTAGGTTAGGGGACAACATGGGTTAGGTTAGGGGACAACATGGGTTAGGTTAAGGCACAACATGGGTTAGGTTAGGGCACAACATGGGTTAGGTTAGGGCACAACATGGGTTAGGTTAGGGCACAACATGGGTTAGGTTAGGGGACAACATGGGTTAGGTTAGGGGACAACATGGGTTAGGTTAGGGGACAACATGGGTTAGGTTAGGGGACAACATGGGTTAGGTTAGGGGACAACATGGGTTAGGTTAGGGGACAACATGGGTTAGGTTAGGGGACAACATGGGTTAGGTTAGGGGACAACATGGGTTAGGTTAGGGGACAACATGGGTTAGGTTAGGGGACAACATGGGTTAGGTTAGGGCACAACATGGGTTAGGTTAAGGCACAACATGGGTTAGGTTAGGGGACAACATGGGTTAGGTTAGGGGACAACATGGGTTAGGTTAGGGGACAACATGGGTTAGGTTAAGGCACAACATGGGTTAGGTTAGGGGACAACATGGGTTAGGTTAAGGCACAACATGGGTTAGGTTAGGGGACAACATGGGTTAGGTTAGGGGACAACATGGGTTAGGTTAAGGCACAACATGGGTTAGGTTAAGGCACAACATGGGTTAGGTTAAGGCACAACATGGGTTAGGTTAGGGGACAACATGGGTTAGGTTAGGGGACAACTTGGGTTAGGTTAGGGGACAACATGGGTTAGGTTAAGGCACAACATGGGTTAGGTTAAGGCACAACATGGGTTAGGTTAGGGGACAACATGGGTTAGGTTAGGGGACAACATGGGTTAGGTTAGGGGACAACATGGGTTAGGTTAAGGCACAACATGGGTTAGGTTAGGGGACAACATGGGTTAGGTTAAGGCACAACATGGGTTAGGTTAGGGGACAACATGGGTTAGGTTAGGGGACAACATGGGTTAGGTTAAGGC
>NW_025729054.1:35000-40000 GCF_021461385.2 Schistocerca piceifrons
AATCGCTGACAGCACGAAGGATGTCACGCGACTAGTTAGCAGGCTAGAGTCTCGTTCGTTATCGGAATTAACCAGACAAATCGCTCCACCAACTAAGAACGGCCATGCACCACCACCCACCGAATCAAGAAAGAGCTATCAATCTGTCAATCCTTCCGGTGTCCGGGCCTGGTGAGGTTTCCCGTGTTGAGTCAAATTAAGCCGCAGGCTCCACTCCTGGTGGTGCCCTTCCGTCAATTCCTTTAAGTTTCAGCTTTGCAACCATACTTCCCCCGGAACCCAAAAGCTTTGGTTTCCCGGAGGCTGCCCGCCGAGTCATCGGAGGAACTGCGGCGGATCGCTGGCTGGCATCGTTTATGGTTAGAACTAGGGCGGTATCTGATCGCCTTCGAACCTCTAACTTTCGTTCTTGATTAATGAAAACATACTTGGCAAATGCTTTCGCTTCTGTTCGTCTTGCGACGATCCAAGAATTTCACCTCTAACGTCGCAATACGAATGCCCCCGCCTGTCCCTATTAATCATTACCTCGGGTTCCGAAAACCAACAAAATAGAACCGAGGTCCTATTCCATTATTCCATGCACACAGTATTCAGGCGGGCTTGCCTGCTTTAAGCACTCTAATTTGTTCAAAGTAAACGTGCCGGCCCACCGAGACACTCAATAAAGAGCACCCTGGTAGGATTTCAACGGGGTCCGCCTCGGGACGCACGAGCACGCACGGGGCGGTCGCACGCCTTCGGCTCGCCCCACCGGCAGGACGTCCCACGATACATGCCAGTTAAACACCGACGGGCGGTGAACCAACAGCGTGGGACACAAATCCAACTACGAGCTTTTTAACCGCAACAACTTTAATATACGCTATTGGAGCTGGAATTACCGCGGCTGCTGGCACCAGACTTGCCCTCCAATAGATACTCGTTAAAGGATTTAAAGTGTACTCATTCCGATTACGGGGCCTCGGATGAGTCCCGTATCGTTATTTTTCGTCACTACCTCCCCGTGCCGGGAGTGGGTAATTTGCGCGCCTGCTGCCTTCCTTGGATGTGGTAGCCGTTTCTCAGGCTCCCTCTCCGGAATCGAACCCTGATTCCCCGTTACCCGTTACAACCATGGTAGGCGCAGAACCTACCATCGACAGTTGATAAGGCAGACATTTGAAAGATGCGTCGCCGGTACGAGGACCGTGCGATCAGCCCAAAGTTATTCAGAGTCACCAAGGCAAACGGACCGGACGAGCCGACCGATTGGTTTTGATCTAATAAAAGCGTCCCTTCCATCTCTGGTCGGGACTCTGTTTGCATGTATTAGCTCTAGAATTACCACAGTTATCCAAGTAACGTGGGTACGATCTAAGGAACCATAACTGATTTAATGAGCCATTCGCGGTTTCACCTTAATGCGGCTTGTACTGAGACATGCATGGCTTAATCTTTGAGACAAGCATATGACTACTGGCAGGATCAACCAGGGAGCTGCGTCAACTAGAGCTGAGCAGCCGGCCGCCCGGGAGTGTGTCCCGGGGGCCCGCGCGAACACGCAAGCGTCCGCTCAATCATTCTGCAAACAGGAGGAGGCTGAGCTCCCCTGCACAATACACCTCGAAACCCTCTCAGGTCCCGGCGGCGCGCAGCGCCGTCCCAAGTACTTGGTCGGGTTCGAGAGAGGCGCAATCGCCCGGAGTTAGGCGAGTAGACGCTTTCGGTGCGACCACCCGTGCTCCCAACTGAGCTTGCCGCTGCCGACAGAGGCCCGGGAGCGTGCTGTCGTGGCATTGCCGGCGGGAGACAACACGCGCCACCTACGGTGACCGGCAGCTCCAACGCCAGCGCCACAGAAGGACAAAAGCCCCACTTGGGTGCCGAAGCGAACTCTCCCAGCACAGCGCACACGCCAACACATCCGCACAGCTGCGATACAAACCACCAGCGAGAACCGCTGGGGCGACCGAGCAGCAGACGGCGTCGCGGCGCCGAGCGCCGGGCGGCGGCGCATCCTCAACGCACACAGTCCTCAATCGGACCAGCACACTGCAGATGTCCACCGCGCTTCGCACCGGGCCCGCGAGGACCTACTTTGGCCGCACGGCGCCGCGCGCAGGGTGCGCCGGCGCGCAGCTGCGACGCCTGCCGCGTCCGTCGGCCGGCGCGCCTGCCACTGGCCGCCCCCACCAGCCGGCTGTAGCGCGTGCGCCCACGCACCGCGCGGCCAGCACGCCGGGAGGCGCCCCCTCACCGGCCGGGGACGGTCCCACCCAGCCACCGCCGCGTATCGCTTCACACCCAGATGCCGTTCAGTTTCGTCGGCATGGTGGGGTATCGCTGGAACAACCGGTTAGTACCTCAACCTATCGTCGCCATCACCGATTCACCCCTAGCGAGAACACCGCACCACAACGGGTTACCATTTCTTCATTTGCGTAACTTCACCAGAAAACGTAGGCGTCCATCGCCATTTGCAACTTCAACCATTATTGCATGCCTGTGTCAGGTGTCACGCCACACTACGTCTGCCCACATACACGCAACAAAATGTGCACGCCTAGACAATACGTGGAAGGTGGCCCCCGTACGTATGCGATGTCCATTGCTCGAACGACTGTCAACCGGCTTCTGTAGCATGTCGCAGATATGGAACGCGCTGCACCATGCCATCACGGTGTGTGAGGAGAGACGACTAGGTCCGAATACATCAACAGACAGCTCATGCTGATCGCCATCCACGGCGTCCGTTCCTCCCACACGTCTCTATGGCGTACCACACTGCAATCCCAGCTCTCATAGGGAGACGACACGTAGCTGCGTGCACAATATTTGCACTGTATGGTCCGCCGTTTTTGGGCGCAGTCGTTGTACGGTCACACATGTGCCACGATGTATCATTCAGTACATAAGGACGAATGTGCAGTACAGATTGTGGTTCACGCGTACGACATCAGCGGACAGTTGACACAGGCCGCACCACAACGTAGCCTGCGTACGTCGCATGCGAAGGGCATTGAACATGCAAACTTGTCACCAACCACCTTGCGAAGGCAGGGGGCAAGGTGGGGACGTGGGGAGAGGTGGGGGGGGGGGGGGCGGCATGTACGCCCTGCTGCCATCCACATTACAGTGTACAGCAGGAGCATGTGGAAAGTCAGCAAGACTTGCAAGGTGTTTAACATGAAGCGATACACAGGGGAGCGGGCAGTGCGAGTAGCGAACTATATTGCGAGGGTTGCGGGTGGGCAACACTACACTAATTGAACGAGTCGTATAACAATTACAGAGCAGGTTTAGGCGACAACGTGGGTTACGATAGGCGACAACGTGGGTTACGTTAGGGGACAACGTGGGTTACGTTAGGGGACACGTGGGTTACGTTAGGGGACAACGTGGGTTACGTTAGGGGACACGTGGGTTACGTTAGGGGACAACGTGGGTTACGTTAGGGGACAACGTGGGTTACGTTAGGGGACAACGTGGGTTAGGTTAAGGCACAACATGGGTTAGGTTAAGGCACAACATGGGTTAGGTTAAGGCACAACATGGGTTAGGTTAAGGCACAACATGGGTTAGGTTAAGGCACAACATGGGTTAGGTTACGGCACAACATGGGTTAGGTTAAGGCACAACATGGGTTAGGTTAGGGGACAACATGGGTTAGGTTAGGGGACAACATGGGTTAGGTTAAGGCACAACATGGGTTAGGTTAAGGCACAACATGGGTTAGGTTAGGGGACAACATGGGTTAGGTTAGGGCACAACATGGGTTAGGTTAGGGGACAACATGGGTTAGGTTAGGGGACAACATGGGTTAGGTTAGGGGACAACATGGGTTAGGTTAGGGGACAACATGGGTTAGGTTAGGGGACAACATGGGTTAGGTTAGGGGACAACATGGGTTAGGTTAGGGGACAACATGGGTTAGGTTAAGGCACAACATGGGTTAGGTTAGGGGACAACATGGGTTAGGTTAGGGGACAACATGGGTTAGGTTAGGGGACAACATGGGTTAGGTTAGGGGACAACATGGGTTAGGTTAAGGCACAACATGGGTTAGGTTAGGGCACAACATGGGTTAGGTTAGGGCACAACATGGGTTAGGTTAGGGCACAACATGGGTTAGGTTAGGGGACAACATGGGTTAGGTTAGGGGACAACATGGGTTAGGTTAGGGGACAACATGGGTTAGGTTAGGGGACAACATGGGTTAGGTTAGGGGACAACATGGGTTAGGTTAGGGGACAACATGGGTTAGGTTAGGGGACAACATGGGTTAGGTTAGGGGACAACATGGGTTAGGTTAGGGGACAACATGGGTTAGGTTAGGGGACAACATGGGTTAGGTTAAGGCACAACATGGGTTAGGTTAAGGCACAACATGGGTTAGGTTAGGGGACAACATGGGTTAGGTTAGGGGACAACATGGGTTAGGTTAGGGGACAACATGGGTTAGGTTAAGGCACAACATGGGTTAGGTTAGGGGACAACATGGGTTAGGTTAAGGCACAACATGGGTTAGGTTAGGGGACAACATGGGTTAGGTTAGGGGACAACATGGGTTAGGTTAAGGCACAACATGGGTTAGGTTAAGGCACAACATGGGTTAGGTTAAGGCACAACATGGGTTAGGTTAGGGGACAACATGGGTTAGGTTAGGGGACAACTTGGGTTAGGTTAGGGGACAACATGGGTTAGGTTAAGGCACAACATGGGTTAGGTTAAGGCACAACATGGGTTAGGTTAGGGGACAACATGGGTTAGGTTAGGGGACAACATGGGTTAGGTTAGGGGACAACATGGGTTAGGTTAAGGCACAACATGGGTTAGGTTAGGGGACAACATGGGTTAGGTTAAGGCACAACATGGGTTAGGTTAGGGGACAACATGGGTTAGGTTAGGGGACAACATGGGTTAGGTTAAGGCACAACATGGGTTAGGTTAAGGCACAACATGGGTTAGGTTAAGGGACAACATGGGTTAGGTTAGGGGACAACTTGGGTTAGGTTAGG
>NW_025729055.1:0-214940 GCF_021461385.2 Schistocerca piceifrons
GCTTTCGTGGCCACTTGTTGACAAACTGCCTACTGGCTTCTGTCTCGGGTTCTTCGGCCGACGTTCATCTAATGATTTTTCTGACGTTTCGCCAGCACGAGTGGCTGGCATTGTCAAAGCTTCACCCTCCATTGCCGGTGGTGATTTCGCGTGTACTCAACTCTATTTTATATCAGTAAGTTGTGTGTATTGGTGTCTTTGATGTAGAAGATCAGTTAATGGATTCTGAATACTTTCGGCTATTGCATTCCATTTATTTTAATTTTAAGGAGCACTGCGCAATGTTTGCCTGCTAAAACATTTGCAGGGACGTCAATATATGACCTGTCATGCTAGTATGTTAGTTTTAATATTGTCGTTGGTCGTTCAAAGTTTTACTAAATCGGAGTCTTGCCATTTTCTAGGAAAAGTTTGTACTCTTCTTTGTAAGCGTAACTGAAGATGCCTTAAACAAGGTAAAATATAAAATAATAAAGCCTATTTTGCAATTAAGACTGTTTATCTCTTGAAAATATGTCGTAGAATCTCAAATCTAGTATTAGTGCCACGCACGCATACTAACACAGCACTTGAAAACATTATATCATTATTTTCCAAAAATACTGTACAAATGTTTATGTATCTCACACCGTTCGCAGCTAGAAAATTCTCTACACGAGAAGATAAACTGTGGCTAAAAGTCACGAGGATGTTCGTCTTATTTGAAGATGTGCCGTGTATTCTGCCTGAATGCTGCGACAATCTGTTACAGAGAGGTGTGTTGTGAACATCGGAGCATGTCGCCACGTAAACGGCACTGAACGTGGGATAATAGTCCCCTCAAGAAGCATGGTTCAAATGGCTCTAAGCACTATGGGACATCCCCTAGACTTAGAACTACTTAAACCTAACTAACCCAAGGACATCACACACTGAAACGTCCCCTTTGGAAAATTAAGAATTACTGTGCTGGTAAACCTCTTACGTTATTTGATTTTCAAACAGCTGAGCAAAACTGAACGTGCTCAGACATTTCTCTCTTTACTTACTCTGATCATCAATAAACTGACACACAATATTTTTAGCGCAACGCAATCTGACTTTCAAAAATCCCTACAAAAGAATGGCCCTGACTAACAATAACCTATACCTTTCATGACTCACTCACCTCTCAAAAATCTTCGTAACTCGAACTACTGCAATACAGAAAGCGCCAAAAGTAATATATATATATATATATATATATATATATATATATATATATTATGTGCGATTGGACCCATACGGATCACGCAAAGCTTTTCCGATTCAATTTTTTAATTCTCCAAACTTCTCTCATTCTTTCCCCATGAATTCTCTTTCTTTCCTCAGTCCATTTTGTCCCCTGTCTCTTGCAAACTTCATTCTCGGGTTGTACTTTCCAACTATTGATTTTTTGCCTGTATACATTTCTGTTTATAACTTCTGAAGAATTTATTTGTGCATTTGCTAGATCTGTTTTGGTTTCTTGTATCCAGGGTATGGTTTTCAATTTTTCAATGTATATTAAAATTTTGTGGGAGAGTCTGGGTGTTGGGAGTCTGTGGATATGACCGTAAAATTTTAGTCTTCTTTTCCGGATGTCTGCGGCGAGGTTAGATAATTTTTCTGTAGTTTTCCGAGACTGTAACCTGCATCCATCTTCCGTTCTTTTTGGGCCAAGAATCTTTCTGATAATTTTGCGTTCCTCTTTCAGGATGCCTTCCAGGTCGCCTTTTCTATGGAGTGTGAGTGTTTCGCTGGCATATAGTGCTTCGGGCTTAATTACTGTATTGTAGTGTCGTATTTTTGAGTGAATGGAGAGACACTTTTTATTGTAGATGTTGTGGGTTTTCCAGTATGCTCTTTTCAGTTTTTGCAGTCGAACTTTTTGTGCAGTTTTCTCTCCCCCTGTGGGTTCTAGGACCTCGCCTAAGTATTTAAAGAATGGAACTCTCTCAATTTGTCCTTATTTTGTAGTCAGTTTTTGAGTTTCAAATTTTGAGCAGATTAATTTCGTTTTTTGGATGGAAATTTGTAGCCCAACTTTTTCGGCGCATTCTTTGAGAATGTCTATCTGTTTAATTGCTGTGGTCTCGTTTTCTGCTAGAATGGCCACGTCATCTGCAAATGCCAAGCATGAAATTTTAATACCATCTTTAGATCTTCCTAGTTGTATAGGCTTCCAGTAATTTTGATTCTTCAGTTCTTTTTCCCATTCTCGGATGACTTTGTCTAAGACAAGGTTGAAGAGGAGTGGAGACAAGCCGTCACCTTGTCTGACGCCGGTTTTGATCAGGAAGGGCTCTGATATTTCACCCAGGAATTTTATCTTAGAAGTTGTGTTTGTGAGCGTTTCTTTGATAAGGTTTAGGGTTTTCGGATCGAGTCCTAGCTCCTCAAGGATAATAAAGAGAGATTGCCTATCGATTGAATCATAAGCCTTTGCGAAATCAACAAAGGAACAAATGATCGGACTGTTTCTGACTGCTTTGTATTTTAGTGTTGTCTTCAAATTGAAAATTTGTTCTGCACAGGATCGGTGAGGGCGAAAGCCAGCTTGGTATTCACCAATACTGTGTTCGAGTTGTTCTTGTGTTCGTTGAAGAAGACAAGCTGAGAGGATTTTATAAGTGACTTGGAGAAGGGAGATTCCTCGATAGTTGTTTATATCTGCCATGTCCCCTTTTTATGCAGTGGATGAATTAGGGCGCATTTCCAATCTTCTGGTAGTTTTTCTGTCTGCCAAATGTCTGTGATGATTTGAGTGAGTTCTTTGAGGGAATTTGGTCCAAGATTTTTAAGTAGTTCTGCAGTGATATTATCTTCTCCGGATGCCTTGTTGTTTTTCAGTCTATGAATATGTCTTTGGATCTCCTCTAGTGTAGGTGGTGGGGATTCTGGATTTGTGTAGATAGCAGTTTCTTGAGGGAATCTTGAAGAAGGTTCAGGGCAATTGAGGAGTCCGGAAAAGTATCTTGCCAGCTCCTCACAATTTTCCCGATTTGTGAGCGCTAGTTTTCCATCTGGTTTTCTGAAACATAGATTTCGTGAGCCGTATCCATTGATTCTCCCAGCAAAGGTCTTATAGAAGTCTCGTACATTATAGTTACGGAAATTTTCTTCAATAGACTCACACTGTTCCTTGAGGTACTTCCTCTTGACTTGTCTGATTGTTTTTGCCACTTGTCTTCTGGTGTTGTGGAAGTGATCTAGATTTTCTGGGGATTTTTTACTGTTATACTTCAGAAAGGCTTTCTTTCTTTCTTCCAGCGCTTTTTCACATCCAGAGTCCCACCAGGGGTGTTTTGTGTTCTTTTTCAATGGGATCAGTTCTTTTGCCTTCTTTGTAATTTTTGTTCGAAATTTTTCCCAAGAGTCAGCTGGTTCCTTTTCCCACTCCTCCTTCAGATTGGTTTCTTTGATTGTTCGTGTGTCAAATTTCATCATGTGTGTTTTCTTCGGATAGAATTTTTTTGGGGTGAATTTCACTTTAATGCGTGTTAAGTAGTGGTCTGAGTCCATGTTCGCCCCTCTGCGGACTTGGACATCATGGATCTCTTTCTGTACAAAATAGGAGATGGCAATGTGGTCAATCTGATATTCGCCGATCTCTTGAATGGGGGACCTCCAGGTCTTTTGTTTTCTAGGTTTTTTTTCTCAAAGATCTAGACATTATTTTTAGATTATTTTGTTGGCATAGTTCAATAAATCTCAGTCCGTTTCTGTTGGTGAATCTGTGTGCTGGATATTTTCCTACAGTTTTTTGGTGTTCTTTCTCTCTGCCAATTTGTGCATTGAAATCTCCCATTAAGATTTTGATATCATCCCGGGGAATTTTGGCCATGACATCTTCAAGTTTAGTCCAGAATTTTTCAGTTTGTAGTTGGCGTTTTTTGTTGTCTATGTCTGTGGGTGCATGAACATTTATCAATGTGTATTTCTTGTTGGCGCACTGGATACGCATGGTCATGAGGCGATTATTTATGGAAGAGACCTCTCTAATTGAGCCTAATATATTTCTGTGCACCGCAAATGCCATGCCCAGGAGTGGCGTACCATTGGCAATTCGTTTGTCAGTCTTGCTCTTGAAGATGCGATAGTTTCCATAGTCTATTGTATTTTCATCCGTGAATCTAGTTTCTTGTAACGCTAAGATCTTAATTTTTTGTTGGTCTAGCTCTGTTACTAAGTTGTGTAATTTTCCAGGTTGAATTAGGGTCTGAATGTTAAAGGTACCAATGTACATGGGAACCTTGGGACGAAGTTTGCTTGAGAACTCTGATCATGATGGCCCGGGTTCCCCAGAATCCGAAAACCCAGTTGTCGTCTGTCGACGAGTGGATTGGTTACCACCTGGGGTAATTCTGTCATTACTCTCACGAATCATGATAGCTTGTAAGTTTTGGTCCAGTGTTTCCACTGGGTGTTTAGAACCAGGGATTGTCAGATCCTGGAGCATATAATACAGCCGCACCTACTAGATGGACAGACGCTGACCTCGCTGCCGCTCGACTCGAGTACAGACGCATTGAGGATTTGGAATGTGAGATTTTTTTTCAAGGTTTTCTCCTACAGATCCGCCGTGTTCTGCGTTAACAGGGTCACCTCGTGTAGGATGTGGCTCTTCACCACGCACGGACGGTCTTGGACGTAGCTTCCTCACAGGCAAAGGTCTTGCATACCTCCTCAGCTCATCCCTGGGGTGGTGAGGACCAGTACTGAGTCAACCCCAAGCAAAGGTGCTACCTCTACCAACCACCTTGACCCCTATATATATATTCCTGGAAATGGAAAAAAGAACACATTGACACCGGTGTGTCAGACCCACCATACTTGCTCCGGACACTGCGAGAGGGCTGTACAAGTAATGATCACACGCACGGCACAGCGGACACACCAAGAACCGCGGTGTTGGCCGTCGAATGGCGCTAGCTGCGCAGCATTTGTGCACCGCCGCCGTCAGTGTCAGCCAGTTTGCCGTGGCATACGGAGCTCCATCGCAGTCTTTAACACTGGTAGCATGCCACGACAGCGTGGACGTGAACCGTATGTGCAGTTGACGGACTTTGAGCGAGGGCGTATAGTGGGCATGCGGGAGGCCGGGTGGACGTACCGCCGAATTGCTCAACACGTGGGGCGTGAGGTCTCCACAGTACATCGATGTTGTCGCCAGTGGTCGGCGGAAGGTGCACGTGCCCGTCGACCTGGGACCGGACCGCAGCGACGCACGGATGCACGCCAAGACCGTAGGATCCTACGCAGTCCCGTAGGGGACCGCACCGCCACTTCCCAGCAAATTAGGGGCACTGTTGCTCCTGGGGTATCCGCGAGGACCATTCGCAACCGTCTCCATGAAGCTGGGCTACGGTCCCGCACACCGTTAGGCCGTCTTCCGCTCACGCCCCAACATCGTGTAGCCCGCCTCCAGTGGTGTCGCGACAGGCGTGAATGGAGGGACGAATGGAGACGTGTCGTCTTCAGCGATGAGAGTCGCTTCTGCCTTGGTGCCAATGATGGTCGTATGCGTGTTTGCGCCGTGCAGGTGAGCGCCACAATCAGGACTGCATACGACCGAGGCACACAGGGCCAACACCCGGCATCATGGTGTGGGGAGCGATCTCCTACACTGGCCGTACACCACTGGTGATCGTCGAGAGGACACTGAATAGTGCACGGTACATCCAAACCGTCATCGAACCCATCGTTCTACCATTCCTAGACCGGCAAGGGAACTTGCTGTTCCAACAGGACAATGCACGTCCGCATGTATCCCGTGCCACCCAACGTGCTCTAGAAGGTGTAAGTCAACTACCCTGGCCAGCAAGATCTCCGGATCTGTCCCCCATTGAGCATGTTTGGGACTGGATGAAGCGTCGTCTCACGCGGTCTGCACGTCCAGCACGAACGCTGGTCCAACTGAGGCGCCAGGTGGAAATGGCATGGCAAGCCGTTCCACAGGACTACATCCAGCATCTCTACGATCGTCTCCATGGGAGAATAGCAGCCTGCATTGCTGCGAAAGGTGGATATACACTGTACTAGTGCCGACATTGTGCATGCTCTGTTGCCTGCGTCTATGTGCCTGTGGTTCTGTCAGTGTGATCATGTGATGTATCTGACCCCAGGAATGTGTCAATAAAGTTTCCCCTTCCTGGGACAATGAATTCACGGAGTTCTTATTTCAATTTCCAGGAGTGTATATATATATATATATATATATATATATATATATATATATATATATATATATATATATATATATATATAAGTTCATGACATCCTGTCTTACAAATTGCTTCTTTCTGACGGACACACGTCCAGATCGTCCGCTCTCAAAATTCTGCCATCTCTCTCCCCACATCCACCACTGCTGGCGGCTCACCTCCACAACGCCACACGCTGTTCACATCCAAATGCCCAACACTACAATAGCAAATATTCCAATAATGCCAACCAGCCACATATTGCATACAGCACAGTCAAAAAAAATGGTTCAAATGGCTCTGAGCACTATGGGACTTAACATCTATGGTCATCAGTCCCCTAGGACTTAGAACTACTTAAACCTAACTAACCTAAGGACAGCACACAACACCCAGCCATCACGAGGCAGAGAAAATCCCTGACCCCGCCGGGAATCGAACCCGGGAACCCGGGCGTGGGAAGCGAGAACGTTACCGCACGACCACGAGATGCGGGCAGCACAGTCAGTGATTTTCATACAGAACAGTACGTGGCGTTACCAAGGTAACATAAAAACCTAAACAGCCTTCTTACAACACATCCATGCCCGAGGCAGCATTCGAACCTGCGACCATAGCAGCAGCACGGTTCTGGACTGAAGCGCCTAGAACCGCTCGGTCACAGCGGCCGGCAAGAAGCATGGGTCGCAGCACAATAATAATAATTTCATGTGGCTCATTGGCCTGGTGCAAGTCTTTTAATCGGATGTCAGTTGGGCGACTTGCGTGTCACTAACCTACTCAGCTGCCAAACTTGAAAAAGTGAACCTACAGTTAACGTGGGATGAGGACCACTTGTCAGTCCCGGCGACTCCTCACATCATTGACACGTGAAGGTTACATTAAAATGAAGACTGAAAAATCCATGATCTAACCGAGATTACCTCTCGAGTTTCCATGTACGGAAATATCTATGCGCACATCCTACCGCCTCTTTTTTTTATATATATATATTCTTCTAGACCAACTGGTCACTCATAGCATATGGGCTACTACACAAGAGTTTTGGTTTCCAAGGAGAACAGTGTCTAAGGTGGAAATTCAGTATCGCAGAGACAACGTTTCAGTGTGTGTGTGTGTGTGTGTGGTTTGAGGTTTTCGGGCGCTAAACAGCGTGGTCATCAGCGCCCAAACGCATAGAAACAGGAACACATGCAGTGAAGGGACGAAGACGGACAGCGAACAAGGAGAACGGCTAAAAGACACAGACCTGACGCAGTTACAAATCCTCACATACAGAGGCAAAACAAGAGGAGAAGAAACGCACTAAAAAAGGAAAGGAAACACAAGGAAAAGAGAACAGAAATCGAAGTGAAACAAGTAGGTAATCGTGACTGGCGGACCTCTTACCTAAAGCCTGGGTGAGCCAGTCACCCAGCAGCACATTAAAATCCTCTCCCTAAAATCCGAGGCAACAAATTGGACAGGACACAAAACCGTAAGACCTTAACCACAGTCGTTGCGTCGTCTTGCAAAATAGAGGGCAAATCCGGTGGCAAGGAAACCACCGCCCTCTGGTCAGAGAATAAAGGGCAGTCAAGTAAAATGTTGCGGACAGTAATCTGGACGCCACAAGCACTGCAGATTGGGGGGTCCTCCCGCCGGAGTAAAAAACCATGCGTTAAGGGACTGTGCCCGATGCGGAGGCGAGTGAGGAGAACCTCATCCCGCCTGCATGACTGGTAGGACGTACGCCATGGCCGCGTGGTGGCCTTGACCAGACGCAGCTTATTTTCACCGACTGCCAGCCACTCCTCTTCCCACTGACGCAGAACGCGAAAACGCAGGAGAGAGGTAACAGCGTGGAGGGGGACGGCACATGAAACAACGTGAGGGAGGGAACATGCATCTTTGGCAGCCACATCCGCCAGTTCGTTTCCCCTAATACCCACGTGCCCCGGCACCCAGCAGAAAGAAACCTCCTTCCCCTGCCGTTGCAGGTGGAGTAGGGCATCATGGATGTTCTGGACGACCGTATCCGCTGGGTACAAGTGTTGCATGGTCTGAAGGGCACTCACGGAGTCAGAACAGATGAGAAACTTAAGACTGGGAACACATCTCATCTGCTCCAATGCCCGCAAGATCGCAAACAAGTCGGCATCAAAGATGGTAAACGCTGCAGGAAGCCGTAACTTGACGACTCGATCAGGGAAAACAACAGCACAACCAACAGAGTCCCCCTGTTTAGAGCCATCCGTAGATACTGGTACATGGCCGGCATGCTGGTTTAAAATATCGTAAAATAAGGAGGTAAAAACAAACGCAGGAGTGCAGCTCCTCCGGTACTCTGACAAGTCTAAAAGGACGCTGGGCCTCTGGAGCAACCAGGGAGGCAGGCGGGTAAAACCCTGGAGTTGGGGTGCCACACGCTCCACACCAAGGGACTCAAGCAAATGCTTGGCACGAATCCCAAATGGTCTCGTTGCCCTGGGACGACTGGAAAAGAGACGTTCCATAGGCGGTCGGGCAACAGTAGGGTATGCAGGGGAGGTAGGACAGGCAAGGAATTGACACACTTGTCCTGACCTTCATGATATTGTCTCCATACCCGTACACGTCCATCCGCTGGACACAATTTGAAACGAGAATCGTCCGACCAAGCGGCATGTTTCCGGCCATCAACAGTCCAATGTCGGTGTTGACGTGCCCAGGTGAGGCGTAAAGCTTTGTGTCGTGCAATCATCAAGGGCACAGGAGTGGGCCTTCGGCGCCGAAATCCCATATCGCTGATGTTTCGTCGAATGGTTCGCACGCTGACACTTGTTGATTGCCAAGCATTGAAATCTGCACCAATTTGCGGAAGGGTAGCACTTCTGTCATGTTGAACGATTCTCTTCAGTCATCGTTGGTCCCGTTCTGGCAGGATCTTTTTCCGGCCGCAGCGATGTCAGAGATTTGATATTTAACCGGATTTCTGATATTCACGCTACTCTCGCGAAATGGATGTACGGAGAAATCCCCACTTCATCGCTACCTCGGAGATGCTGTGTCCCATAGCTCGTGCGCCGACTATAACACCATGTTCAAACTCACTTAAATCTTGATAACCTGCCACCGTAGCAGCAGTAACCGACCTAACAATTCCGCTAGACACTCGTTTTCTTATAAGGGGGAAAGCCGCATTCTGCCTGTTTATATATCTCTGTACGCACGCCTATAGCAGTTTCTTTGGAGGTTCAGTGTACTCTGAAGGATGGTGGGGGGGGGGGGGGGGGGTAGCAACAATCTGCGACTGTTCCGACTGTTCACTGACAACGTGGTGTACGGTTGTGGTCGGATTGTTGAGTAACTGTGAGAGGATATAAGATTAGTTAGACAAAATTTGTAGTTAGTATGATGAATGGCAGCTAGCTGTAAACGTACAAAAATGTAAGTTAATGCAGATGAATAGGGGAAGCAAATCCATAATCTTATTCTCAGTATGCTGCTTGACAGAGTCACGTCGATTAAATATGAAATGGAATTCGCATGTAAGGACTGTAGTAGGGAGGGCGAATGATCGACTTCGGTTCATTGGGAGAAATTTAGGAAAATGTGGTTCATCTGTAAAGGAGACCGCATATGGGACACTAGTGCGACCCATTGTTGAGAACTGGTCTAGTGTTTGCGATCCGCACCAGGTCGAATTAAAGGAAGATATCGAAGCAATTCAGAGGAAAGCTGCTAAATTTGTTAACAGTAGGTTCGAACAACACGGAAATATTATGCAGATGCTTCGGGGACTTAAATGGGAATCACTGAAGGGAAGCCGATGTTCTTTTCGTGGAGCACTACTGAGAAAATTTAGAGAACCGACATTTCAGGCTGACTGGCGAACGGCTCTGCTGCCGCCAGTGTACATTTCGCATGAGGTCCTTGAAATAAGACCAGAGAGATTAGGATTGCTACGGAGGCACATAGACAGTCGTTTTTCTCTCGCTCTATTTGTGAGTGGAACAGGAAAGGTGATGACTAGTAGTGGTACAGGGTACCCTCCGCCATGCGCCTTACGGTGTTTTGGGCAGTAAGTATGTAGATGTAGATGTAGACAGACAGTTCTAGAAATGCGTCAAAATATGAAACAAAACGTCTACATACCAGACATCGAGTGGGGGCTAGGTTTTGCTTCGCCTGCCCCCGCCCCCCTCTCCCCCCCCCCCCCCCCCCTGACGACTTCAGATCTCTGGCGTGCATCACAATTGATTGATCTCATCGATATATTCCTTTCACGCCCCTCCCTGGATGTGGAAGTTGTCTAACACCGCGTCGTTTCTCACGCACCGATAGAAACAACCATTGAGCACAATAGGGCAGTCATTAAAACTTACGTGGTAATTGCGAGGACTTTCCCTATGCCGCTCTTTTGACTGCATCCAGCGAGGTGGCACACATGGAAGCACGGCGATTTACATACCCATCCAGCCAGCAAGAAAAACGTTTTCCATGGTTTCCCTAAATCGAATAACGCAAATGCGGAGTTGGTTCAATAGCGTGTGCCCTATTTCCTTCTCCATCTTTTCCCTGTGTGATCTTCTCTCTGATGACCTCGTCGTCGACAGGATGAACCTACCTTCCAGCCTTCCTTCCTTCCTTCCTTTCTTCCTCTCTTCCTGCCTCCTTTTGGTTGCTTAGAGATGGCAGGTTTGAGCACTGTGTCGTGAATTACTGCATGTTTCAAGTAACCTAATCCCCTGTGGATCTTTCATACGTGAACAACTAAACGATACAACACGGAGTATAGGCTGAATGTGTTCCTAAGACAAATATTCTCTAGATAAAATTACATTGCTCGTCATTAAAAATTAAACGTCACGAAAAATAGAAAATAACGAGATTTACAGTACAGTAGAAAGAATACACAATTTTATTTGTAGGTGATTTAGGGGTAAAAAATGTGCAATAATTACTACGTCTGTGGCAGCAATATATGCATTGTGAACAGGACATCGAAGTGAGAAAGGCGGATTTCAAAAGCAGTGAAGACTCTTAGGTTGTGATTTGAACACGCAATTAAGAAAGCGACAAGGGAAATCCCTGATATGAAGCACAGTCTTTTCCGGAGCAGAGACATGGACACTGAGAAAGCGGGGCAAGAGGAGAATTGAAGCTTGTGAAATGTTAATACGGGGCATAATGGGGAAGATCGGCAGGACTGATAACGTCAAGAATGGGGAGGTACTGAGAAGAGTCAGAGGATGTTGCTGACAGTGAAGAATAGGAAGCTAAACCGGATAGAACGTAATTTCAGACGAGATTGCCTTAGTAGAGACACTTGAAGGTTTTATTCCGGGGAAGAGAGGGAAGGGTAGAAGAAGGTACCAGATGCTGAACGACGTCAGTCGACCTTCAAGGAAGGTGCGAAACAATGAAGAGGAAAGCAGAGAACAGAGAAGCCTAGAGGGCTATGAAGTCTAAACCCGCCGCAAGGAAAATAACCAAAGAATCATATAATGATGGCAACAGCAATAGCTCTCATTTGGATTCCGAAGCAAAACGAGCGTGGATGACAGATTCAGGACGTCAAACGCTGTTTCAGTTCTACGCCACAGTTCATAACCCGTAGTGGCTGGTCAGTTTTGGCACGCCAGTCGCTCGGCAACCCATGACCAAACGTTTCCCTTAGATAAGAGATCTGGAGAAGGTGTCGACCTGACTAACAGTCGACTTCTGACCGTATGTTGGTGGGCCACAACAGTACTAGCAACGTCACGTGATGCGTTATCTTGCTGTAAGATGCAAATTCAGAATCCTTCAACCCACTGTTTTGAGAGTAAACTGCGAATACGTTTTTAATGTGTTCGTTAATCTTCTCTTGAGGGGACTGATGACCTCAGATGTTAAGTCCCATAGTGCTTAGAGCCATTTGAATCTTCTCTTGGCACGGTTACTATTCAGCCCACGTCGACGCATGAGATTCGCAGCAGATGTAGTCGTGAGACAAGGCTCTATACTGATGTCCATTAAAACTGCAACCAGTGAGGTAGATTGCAAAAGTTAAGCTGTCATGAAATCTACATTTATTGATCTTTTCAAAGCTATCGCACAACGTAGGTAGAAGTAGTGCCGTCTACAGCTTGTTTACAAGAAGAGGTTACACAGTGAATTTCTCACTCAGAAATGGCAGAAATCTCGTTGACAGGACACAGCAACCGGGCCTAACATGTAAGAAATGCAATGGTTACTGTCCAAATAATCGAATGCTCGAGCCAGAGGTGATCAAGTTGTGTACCAAAGGACAACACAAACGACCACGCCAGGTACTGGACTTGTGCGAAGATGACGAATGCAGTTTGGCACCGTCCGTTCAACTCTGAACCTCCGTACACGAATATGTCCATAGCTAGGCTGTACGCAGAATCGACATTCTTATAAAAAGACACTCCTATGTCCAGTGTGGTCGTTGGGTGCCCTTGTCTGCTGCCACACCAAGGGAAGCAGTAAAAATGTCAGCCGTGCTGAGCATCCGTGGTTCTTCAGACGTCCTCATACTGTTCGTGTCGATACTGTCTCGCTGAAAACAAGCTCATTTCCTGGCTCAAGACACAGGGGTAGCACAAAAAAATGGAAACACCGCTAGAAACGCACACTTCAACATAAATACAGATGCTAACGAAGCCTGCAGGTTGAGCTGTTGTATTTGACCACGAACGGCACCGGTGAATGTCCTCAATACGTTGCAAGTTGGTCACAATAGTGTTCTGTGTAGTTTTGAGTGCGTTGTGTCACAACTAAGTTAATTCGGAAGTGGGCAGACTGTTGGTGCTCGTACAGTGGGTTCTTCTGTAACCGGGATAGCCGAAGTGTTTGTGCTTCGAGAGGCACCGTATCTGTAGTGTTGACAGAAGAGCCAACACCGTGTTACTAGAGGAGGTCGTAATACACGCGTTTTAGCTCACGCAGGCTGGCGTGAGGAGGAAAGAACTATACTGACGTGAGGTCTGGAACATGACAAGGAATTAGAATTCAGGAAGCGGACGTAATTAGTTTGCTACTTAACTTTAATCCATTAATGATGAACGTCACTCTTGACGGTACATGATTCACAATATTATCTGTTCAGAAGACATATAGTAACTGAATATGGCGCCTTGCTAGGTCGTAGCAAATGACGTAGCTGAAGGCTATGCTAAACTGTCGTCTCTGCAAACGAGAGCGTATGTAGTCAGTGAACCATCGCTAACAAAGTCGGCTGTACAACTGGGGCGAGTGCTAGGGAGTCTCTCTGGACTAGACCTGCCGTGTGGCGGCGCTCGGTCTACAATCACTGATAATGGCGACACGCGGGTCCGACGTATACTAACGGACCGCGGCCGATTTAAAGGCTACCACCTAGCAAGTGTGGTGTCTGGCGGTGACACCACAGTATCGAAGATTTATACCACATTCAGCGAAAGCGGAAACTTATTATCCTCTAAATCACAACGCGGTCGAAAGCGTGTCTCGTGTGGTGATGGCGGACTGCCATCGAAGGGGATTGTGACAAAACATTAGAGAACGACAGCCGCTAAAGTCACTGTAGAACTGAATGTCGCACTCGAAAACCCTGTCAGCACCAAAACAACACAAAGGTAGCTTCATAAGTCGGAATTTGCAAGACGACCTGGAATTCCAAACCCATTCGTCAGTGATGCAAATGCGGAAATCATACAACACGGACTGTGGAGCAATGAAAGAAAGTCATTTGCTCGGATGAGTCTTGTACCACGCTTTTTCCAGCTTCTGGCACAATTTACGTCCCAAGCAAGAGTGAAACATGGCTGTGGTTCGGTTATGATGTGGACAGCCGTATCGTGTTATTCCATGGGTCCCATGGTTACCCTGCGAGGTCGCATTATTGCGAAGGGTTAATGTGACTATTTTGGCTGATCGAGACCTTCGTACTGCAGAATGTTTATTCTTCCCCTATGCTGATGCCAAGTTTGAAGACGACAGACCCCTGTTCAAACAGTTCGCATCCTCCACGACCAGTTTTTCGAGCTCGAGGATGAAGCCCCGCGCCGGCCAGAGTGGCCTAGCGGTTCTCAAGCTACAGTCTGGAACCGCGCGACCGCTACGGTCGCAGGTTCGAATCCTGCCTCGGGCATGGATATGTGTGATGTCCTTAGGTTGGATAGGTTTAAGTAGTTCTAAGTTCTAAGGGACTGATGACCCCAGCAGTTAAGTCTTATAGTGCTCAGAGCCATTTGAACCATTTGATGAAGCCCAGCATCACCTCTTGTCACCACAGTCACCAGATCTCCATATTATTCACGGTGTCCCGGGTTCGATTCCCGGCGGGTTCAGCGATTTTCACCTGCCTCGAGATGTCTGGATGTTTGTGTTGTCCTCAGCATTTCATTATCATTCATGAAAGTGGCGAATTTGAACTGAGCAAAGGTTGGAAATTTGTATGGGGGCTGACAACCGCCCAGCTGAAAGCCCCAAAAACCAAACATCATCGTCATCATCATCCATATTATTGAGCCTTTTTTGGTCTCCTGTGGAGACAAAGGTGCGCAATCGCTATCCACTTCCGACATAATTATCTGAACTTGTCACTATTTTGCAGGAAGAATGGAGTTCGATTCCCTTGAAAACTATACAGAGCCTGTGTTCATCTATTACGAGTTCCTATATGCCATGAAGTAAGAGTTGCAGTTGCCCTAATTTTCTTTTTCTTGACATTTGCCATTATACCAGCCTTTGTACTTCCTTCTTTCGCCTTCATTAAGAGGATGTTTAACTCTTCTTCACTTCTCGTCATCAGGATGGTAACATTTGCGTATCTAAGAGTATTTTTATTTATCCAGCTATTGTAATGTGGGCTTCTTCTTCATCTGACCCGGCGTCCCTTAGTGTAGTGTTGGCAGAAGAGCCAACACCGTGTTACTAGAGGAGGCCGAAATGCACGCGTTTTAGCTCACGCAGGCTGGCGTGAGGAGGGAAGAACTATACTGACGTGAGGTCTGGAACATGACAAGGAATTAGAATTCAGAAAGCGGACGTAATTAGTTTCATACTTAACTTTAATCCATTAATGATGAACGTCGCTCTTGACGGTACATGATTCACAATATTATCAGTTGAGAATACATTCGTGAAGAATATGGCGCTTTTCTAGGTCGTAGCAAATGACGTAGCTGAAGGCTATGCTAAACTGTCGTCTCTGCAAATTAGAGCGTATGTAGTCAGTAAACCATCGCTAGCAGAGTCAGCTGTACAACTGGGGCGAGTGCTAGGGAGTCTCTAGACTAGACCTGCCGTGTGGCGGCGCTCGGTCTGCAATCACTGACAGTGGCGACACGCTGGTCCGACGTATACTAACGGACCGCGGCCGATTTAAAGGCTACCACCTATCAAGTGTGGTGTCTGGCGGTGACACCACACTTAGCATTCCCTATAATGTACTTTGCGCGCAGATTGAATAAATATGGTGACAATACGTAGCCTCGCCGTGCTCCTTTCTGATTTTTGACCTTTTTATTTGGTTGCTGCATAAGTTCGTAGCGCCTTTGTTTTGAATGGTGCTATTCCGGTTGCTATGGGTTTATTTATCGACTATCACTTTTTATTTGTAGTTCGCTGTTGCTATTTGAGTTAACATATTGTCATTATGCCATCTGTAGATAGTGAGTGGAGCTGTGGACGCTGTAAAATGGAGGTCAGTAAGGAAAATGAAGGAATGGATGAGCCCAAACAATGCAGCAACTCCCCGTACAAAGACCTCCGGGCATGCTCGAAAGATAATGGTATGCATCTGGCGGTGTGGTGTAATACGAATTGGTTCCCCGGGATGTAACCATTACTGCTGACATTTATTGCCCACATCTGAGACGTCTTGCAGACGGAGTCCAAGAACAACGACCAGGAAGACTGTACAAATTGATGCTACTCCACGATATGACTGTCCGTATTCTGCTAGAATGACAATAAACGCTATACAGGAATTGGGTTGGAAAGTCATTCCGTACCCACCTTATTCACCTGACCTTGCGCCCTCAGACTTTTGCCTTTTCCGCTCTCTATCGAACAGCCTTCAAGGAACTCCCATTTCGGATGAAAATGCGCTCCGGATACGGCACGACGTGTTCTTCGCATCAAAACCGCGTGATTTCCACAGTCGCTGAGTCGAAAAGTTACTCCACCGCTGCCACAGTGCTATAAACAGTGAAGAAGAATGCATTATTTATGACTAAAGTCTCTGTTATGTGTGTCTCTTGTGTTAGGTAAACTTGAGAAAAATACTAAGAACTTATACACCATCGCAATAATTGCTCTGTTTATGGTTCTCGCCGTGGCTTCTCGGTCAGAATATAAATTCTGTGTGAGGTAAATTAGGTGAACTGGACCTCTTTCTGAGCACCTCCCATAATGTGCCACAGTCTAACATAACAGTCGCGACACTTCGCCTCGATTTTGTTGCCTACAGCGCCAGCAGCGCCCCAAGCGGCTGGTAGGTTGAACTGTGAGTTCGGCGCGATCGTGAAAGCGAATAGTGATTGATTATTTTGATTTATACAACGGTTTATACCATCGGGAGCGTTTCTAGCGCAATAAATTGCAGCAACAACAGGAAGAAGACACCACAGCTGTCTGTTTTTACGTTTCCTAAGGACCCTGAGAGGTATATACCATCATGTTACTAAACTGTATCGTCAGGATTCACTTGCAAACTATATGTGTATAAATGATGAATGTATCGTTTTAGGACCCCCCCACCCTCTGGTTTCCTCCTTCCTCTCCACACCCCCCGCCCGTTGCCGCGCCTCTATCGCTGTATACCTCCCTCTCTCCACCTCCACACCCTCCATCTCCTTCATCAGGGCAATTTCCAGCGCCTCCCCCTCCCGGATGACGAACTTCGCCGTGACATCTACCCTTCCTTCCAACTATAACCTGGCCTTGTTCCCCCCCCCCCCTTCTCCCCAAGGCCCCCTTTTCCTCTTTCCTCCTTCTCCCGGAGCGGATTTTCCTCCTTTCCCCCCCTCCCTCCCCTGAGACCCTGCACCCCATACTTGCCTCTCTCCTTCCCACATCCCTCCCTATCTGGCCCTCTTCCGCGCGCCCCCCGCTCACCTCCCCCATCTCTTCCCCTCCCTGCCTTCTTCAGGTCTCCCTCATCTCCTTGCGCCTGGCAGATCCTCTGTATTGATCATCATCAGTGTGCCACATCAGTGTTGTGTTTAGTGCTGTTTCTCGTGTGTGTCAAGAGGTGTGATTTTAATTGTGTACTGCCTTGAGGTTCGCCGTCAGTGTTACGTTATGTGCTACGCCATCCGTCGATACCTTTATGCTCCTGTCGTACTGTGCCTTGTGTTCTTTTAATCGTCGCAGTGTGTGGCTTTTTGTGTGTGCTACTTTTAAACAGTTTTTTATCTCCATTTTACAGTCACCCCGTTTTTTTGTCTATTGCCTTCCATGATGTTCCCCCTTTTTTTATATCTATGTTCACCTTATTCTCTCCTTTGCTGTTTTTAAAGTCTTCTATTGTTTTGTTCTATGTCTTTCGGCTGAAGAGCAGCGCATATGCTGCTGCCAGCCCGCCCCGATGGGGAATTGAAATACAATAAAGAAAAAAAAATCCTTTTAGGTGCAGAAAATGGCTTGTTAATAGCAGACGAGAAGACCTTATGAAGAAAGACCCAGTTTACCCGTATAATAATATTAGGTTTTGTCCGCTACATTTCGAAGAAAACCAGTTCATAAACGCAGACAATAGCAAACTCGTGTGGAATGCAGTACCCACACTGTTTGACATCCTAAATAAGCCACCTCAACCGACGATGAAGAGGAAACTGCCACAAAGATTCGACAGTCAATCTAAAGCTGTAAAACAGTCGGATGACACAGAAGCAGCCAGTTCAGCCCTCCATGTATCAGTGCCAGATTCGTGTGAATCGTCACCGCAGACGTGCTTTGACGATAAAGTGGTTAGATTAAGTGCAGCTGCTTGTGTCTTACAAAAGCGTGTGAAGTGTCAGAATGTGCAGATCGAGCGAAACTATTACGGGACAAGGAAAGTGCCAACAGACAGATTGTTTGAAAATTATTCAAATATTTGGTTTTTCGTGAAATGTAATGTAATCAGCTCATTATAATGTTTTCAGCAAATTTCTGTCACTATTTGGCAGTTCCTTTACCCACTTTGAATAATATAAAGATTAAGGTCGTACTTGTGGCAACAGGCACAAGTGACACACACAGTAGGCCTACAGAACGATAAACGAGCAGTCGATCGCTTTTGCATGTAGAGGTACATGTCTGTGCTTCTTACATGTGAATCTGTATGTTTATATTCTTTTGATATGAACGTGGTAAGCTGCAATTCTGTCCAATGTCACAAGTGTTTCTTCACGAATGTGTAGTAGCTTGCCACTCTATTCATCGTTTTTGTCCATACTTGCGCTTATTTTAGAATCATTAAGGGGCTCCGGAAAGGCTCAAAATCATGAAAAGTTCAATTTTTACTTTTTTGCGTTTTATGAATCTGCCTTTTAATAGATATATAATTTATTCAATTCCGAAGACTACAACTATTTTTAAATTTTTTTTGAAATGTGTTCTACATCGGCGTGACCCACTGTGGCGCTGTTAAACTGCTGTCAAATGGTGTTATTATTAACGTCCGCGTTCATCAGGTACATTTTAGTGATGTGAGATAAAGTATGTGTTGTGGCTAACCCGTGATGGTTCAATACATATCGCTGGTGTGATTGTCGATTGTTTCATGTTTATTTACTCTGTCGTTATCTCGAAAATATTCGTAATTAATTCTGTTTCTTGAGTCTCTGTTTTGTTGAAGTATAATAATGAGTAAAAGTAAAGTTATAAGAAATCCTCTGAAGGCTTTTAAGAAAAGGAGAAATGTTGGAAAGCCAAAGGTATGTGTTATTACTGTAAACAATAAAGACGATAACCAAGTGAGTGAACCTAACCTCTCAAGTACACCTGCCCATAGCAGTCAAAGTGGGAAAGAAAATACTTCACAGAAGAAGCTTGGTTCAATGAGTGAAAACTATGAATGTTTTATGGGCGAATCGGATGTGAATGAAATATTTGATATGTCGGTTCTCAAAGGAATTTTTTCAAACTGTGTAAGATGTATTCATTGTAGTGAATTTGGTCTGGAACTCTCCATAATAAAGCACGTAGGACTTGCTAGTGAAATACAACTGAAATGTGATAAGTGTGCATACATGACCACCTTTTGGAACAGTGTTGCAGTAACTGCAACTGAAGAAAATGGTAGCAAAATCTACGAACACAACAACGAGCGATGCTTGCTTTAGACAAGGAACGCCTTCGGGCTGCAGACAGGGCTGTAAAGAGTCTAGAAATACAAGCAAGAGTAAACAGGAGGAGGAACAAGAGGAAGCTGGAGGAGGAGTTTGCAGAGGATGAAGATAATCCATCCTATGGACCTGGAATGCACTAAAAAGTTAATCCAATCTTTGTCGCTCGATTCCCAAAACTTTTATTTTCTCATACTAATTACATGTTTTCTAAGGATCTTCCAAACATATTTGTTTCAAACTTTCAGTAAATGTTACACAGTACCTTCTGCATAATTTAACACAGCCTTTTTCCAAAAAACTGTATATTTTCGAATATATAAATAAAAAATTGCAAAAAAATGTTGTGAATTTTCATTACAATTGAAAAAAAAATCATCTTTAATAACTGAACTAAAATTTTGTAAAATCCCTGTGTTAAGTTGTATCCCATATTCCAATAAATAATCTGTAAAAAGTTCAACTTCCTACCTCAAATACCTTGTGAGGAAAGATGTAATTTATAAGCGTTATTTTAACATTGCAAGTATAGGGCGTTCCGGAGCCCCTTAATAGAAACATATATGCCTTCCGATACTAAACAAACTCTTGGAGGCAAAAAAATAACTCGAATAATTCGGAAATCACGTAGGAAATGGATGTAAACAAACATTATGCTTACAACGCGTCTGACGTTCACCTTACCTGCCGCTTGGAGCGCTAGTGTCGCTCCATCTGTCAAACGGCAACAACTTTTACAGCAGTGGGTGTCGCGACTGTTATGTTAGACTGTGTAATGTGCTGTGGTCAGCACAGTCAAAGGCTTTAGTGATTTTAATGGACAGCAGTATAGAACTTAAGATCTCGCATACGTTGGATGCGAACTTCATACGTTGATGTTGACTGAATAGTCATTGTGCGAAGGGAAAATTGAGAAAGAGATGAAAAATGTATTCTCAATTTACCCTTGAGACACTAGGTTGAAGAATTCTGAATGTGCATGGAATTCATGAATTGCAATGTCTCTTGTGCTTCGTTCCAGTTATTGTCCCGCGTTCATGATCCGATAATTTCCACAGTGTAGCGATAACCACTTTGGCTGGTCTTTCGCAACACATACCAACAGACAGTTAAAAGTGCTGATAATGATCTGTCTGTTCTTAAACGGGACGCACAATGCTTGCGCAGCTATTTTCATACCGCTATCTCATGCCTACCGGCACTTCACAGAGATTATAATTTAGCCATATGCCTTGAACATTACGTTCATTCATAGTTCGGTAAAAACTGCAGGTAATTACACCTGATGCTCACCTCCGTAGATGAAGTCGCTAACGAACGTAAGCGAATGAATAGCAACAGAAAAATACGTAGTTCGAGTTCTGCAGTTGGTGTAATTTTCTTCCAAAAAATTTGCCCCTCAAGGGGTAGATAAGTTTTGAATTACGTGTAATAATCATGGAGCGCTAGTTTCCTGCATTAAATTACAAATTTCTGCCCAGTATTTTAGGAAGTGAGTGCGTTTGACTGTGTTGATAGTCACTTGCTCCCGGCTGCTCCACCGCGCCTTTCGTTATTAGAGAAAATAGGGTAACAGGCGCCTCGACATTACTTCAAATATTTATTGTTGATATATACAGGGTGTCCCAGGATGAATGGTCAATATTCAGGGATATGACAGGAACGATCATTCGAAGCAAAAACGTCTAGTAAACATGAGTTCTAAAATGCATACCTTATGAGCTATGAGCATTTCTTTATCTCCGATTCTACGAAAAAGTTCTCTTCTACTGTAAACTCTTTGTTTTCCAAATTTTGGGAGGAAGTAGTATGTACAAAAACAAGAAAAAATTATCTCCATTAGAGTTATGGGCTCTTGTTCAATAGAAGATACGTGTTTCACTGTAGCGAAGATGAACCAGAGCTCATAGTTCTTAAGATTACCATTTTCGAACCCACGTTTACTGGCCTTTTTTTGCTTCGAATGATCGTTAATGCCACGTCAGTAAATAATAACCATTCGCCCAGGGACACCCTTTATCTATATGGTATGCAGAGTGATTCTTATTAACGTTTAAAAACTCCCGATGCGACATAGGTAACGCTGAGACAATTACACTACAGGCCATTAAAATTGCTACACCAAGAAGAAATGCAGATGATAAACGGGTATTCATTGGACAAATATATTATACTAGAACTGATGTGTGATTGCATTTTCACACAATTTGCGTGCATAGATCCTGAGAAATCAATACCCAGGTAATAATAACGGCCTTGATACGCCTGGGCATTGAGTCAAACAGAGCTCGGATGGCGTGTACAGGTACAGCTCCCCATGCAGCTTCAACGCGATACCACAGTTCATAAAGAGTAGTGACTGGCGTTTTGTGACGAGCCAGTTGCTCGGCCACCATTGGCCAGACGTTTTCAATTGGTGACAGATCTGGAGACTGTGCTGGCCAGGGCAGCAGTCGATCATTTTCTGTATCTAGATGTGCCCGTACAGGACCTGCAACATGCGGTCGTGCATTATCCTGCTGAAATGTAGCGTTTCGCAGGGATGGAAAGAAGGGTAGAGCCACGGGTCGTAACACATCTGAAATGTAACGTCCACTGTTCAAAGTGCCGTCATTGCGAACAAGAGGTGACCGAGACGTGTAACCAATGGCACCCCATACCATCACGCCGGGTGATACGCCAGTATGGCGATGACGAATACACGCTTCCAATGTGCGTTCACCGCGATGTCGCCAAACAC
Organism: Schistocerca piceifrons; assembly: GCF_021461385.2. Taxonomy (NCBI): domain Eukaryota; kingdom Metazoa; phylum Arthropoda; class Insecta; order Orthoptera; family Acrididae; genus Schistocerca; species Schistocerca piceifrons. Next base: position 22,233 of record NW_025729055.1, read on the forward strand.
GGATGCGACCATCATGATGCTGTAAACAGAACCTGGATTCATCCAAAAAAATGATGTTTTGCCATTCGTGCACCTAGGTTCGTCGTTGAGTACACCATCACAGGCTCTCCTGTCTGTGATGCAGCGTCAAGAGTAACCGCAGCCATGGTCTCGGAGCTGATAGTCCATGCTGCTGCAAACGTCGTCGAATTGTTCGTGCAGATGGTTGTTGTCTTGCAATCGTCCCCTTCTGTTGACTCAGGGATCGAGACGTGCCTGCACGATCCGTTACAGCCATGCCGATAAGATGGCTGTCATCTCGGCTGCTAGTGATATGAGGCCGTTGGGATCCAGCACGACGTTCCGTATTACTCTCCCGAACCCATCGATTCCACATTCGGCCAACGCGAGCAGCAATGTCGCGATACGATAAACCGCAATCGCGATAGGCTACAATCCGACCTTTATCAAAGTCGGAAACGTGATGGTACGCGTTTCTCCTCCTTACACGAGGCATCACAACAACGTTTCACGGGCAACGCCGGTCAACTGCTCTTTGTGTATGAGAAATCGGTTGGAAACTTTCCTCATGTCAGCACGTTGTAGGTGTCGCCCACGGCGCCAACCTAGTCTGAATGCTCTGAAAAGCTAATCATTTGCATATCACAGCATCTTCTTCCTGTCGGTTAAATTTCGCGTCTGCAGCACGTCATCTTCGTGGTGTAGCAATTTTAATGCCCAGTAGTGTAAGTTGATATACGACAATGGGGCCGCAAATTTAGGGAAATACTCCCAAAAGTGGATGACAAATGTTGAGCATTTGGCGTCAGCAGATAATGGCCTCGCCGTACGTGCAGCGGTAGAGCCTATGGGTCTCTTGCAACATGACTCAAGTCATGCATTCTTATCGGTGTGGCTACGGCCTACGTGCGCGAATTTAGCGCATGGGGCTGAGGGTTCGAATATTGAGTCTGCCAGGTGATACTGTTCTTTGTTGCGTTACACTGAGGTATGGTTTATTATTTTAGTTATCACTCTCGCAGTCTTCGGTTGTTAATTGCAAAGTTCAGTACAATAATGACCTACCGCTCTGCGTCACACGTAAGTAAGTACAAGCTTCCGAATTGCATCGCTGTCAGTAAACGATTAACGTGTACTTTACTAAATAAAGTCGGTCGAACAGATTTTGCTTGGTTACAGCGTGGACAGCCGTTTGTGACTTCTACATATACAACAGATCACATTTACAAAAGGTGTTCGAAAACAGAGTTGCCTACCGGAGCGATATATATGACTGCTCCCTATACATCTAAATCTACATGGTTACCATAGACGGGCTCAGGATCGCTACACGTGCGGCGACGTACGTCATCTGGTCACCTCACATGTACATTTGTCGTCGTCTTTCGGGATATTTCGCGGCTCTTGCGACCCCATGTTTCTTACGCTAAATTACTTGCCTCAGCGTCAACTACGTCGCTTCGGGGGTTTTAGACGTTATTAAGAATCAGCCTGTATACAGAGTGGTCCATTGATAGTGACCGGGCCAAATATCTCACGAAATAAGTGTCAAACGAAAAAACTTCAAAGAAGGAAACTTATCTACCTTGAAGGGGGAAACCAGATGGCGCTGTGGTTGGCCCGCTGGATGGCGCTGCCATAGGTCAAACTGATATCAACTGCATTTTTTAAATAGGAACCCCCCTTTTTTATTACATATTCGTATAGTACGTAAATAAATATTGAAAGGTGGCTACACTGAGCCACAGCGCCAGAGATTGCGCCAAAGAGTATTATTCCGCCGCCTCCACTGGCAGTGCTTGTCGAGAACTCGTAGTAGTCAGTGCTTGCTGAGATGTCGTAGTGGGGAGTGCTTGTCGAGATGTCGTAGTAGTGAGTGCTTGTTCCATGTTTTATGCAGTTGTTTGATGGGCTAGACAGCAGATGTTGTTCGAATGGAGATATTGTAATGATCCGAGTGCTTTTCGTCAATATATATGAAGGTAAAAAAAAAATTTCTTTTCTTTCTCATTATTTCAGTGTCCTGAATAATGCGTCATTACAGGTTCAGTCAACAAAGCATCTGGCGTGTGTTCTTCTATTAGAGTGTAATTCTGGTTTTCTTGCGCAGTTATAGTATTTCTATTTTGTGCTTTGGTTTCGTACGTTTTATAGTTGCTGGGGACTTAATTAATTAATTGTGTAACGGAAATTTTCTTTCATTCTTTGTTGTTATTCTATGCAGTCAGATTGCGTACTAAAACTAGTCAGGGCCAACCGTTTACGAGACTTCGTAGTCGGACAGTCAGCTACTAAAATTTAAAAAATATTTGCATTAAAATAATAATTAAGCACCCATGCAATGTGAATGTTTTAGTTGGACCACTTTTTTCTCTTTGTGACAGAGGGCGCTGTAACAGTCACAAACATATGGCTCTGCACAACACCATCTGCAGAGCTATGACATGTATTACTCGTTGTATTTACAAACGCTGCACGAAACGGAGCCTCATGTCTCACAACAACAAACTCTGTAGAAAATTCCGGAGACTGCTTAGGGTGGTCTGTAGTTCTCATTCCTTCAAGTGATACTAAAATAGGTCACTAGATTGGAGCAACAACCAGGAAACGTTTGTTTGTGCCTAGGCACGCTATTCTCCAGGTACAACCCGATCCCCTGCTCATAACTGTCGTCCTTGAGATACTGATACCTACTTGACACACGACACACTGAGAAAAGAACATATACAGTATATCGTACGATCACCTATGAAAATGGGTCGCTAGATTTGGGCTCTATCTAATTGAGTGTATAGACAACTGTAAACTATTGCTTGTAAAGCGACTGTCGAAAAACATTAAATCTAAACTTTCTGTTTGTTTTTTGACTGGTCATGGCGACACCAAAGCGGGCCTCGAACACCACCGCAGTCAATGATTTCACCAGCTCAGTAACCCAGCTAGGACCTATGATTCACCCCAAATCTCAGAAGCTCAGATTATTAGGAGAACCTAGTTTAAGGAGACACCTGTGGAGGATTCCGTCAGTGTTTGCAGAAACACAGACATATTACAAACAAAAACTGAACAAGTAGTCCGAAAAAAAAAAATTACCTTAAGTCTACGTACTTTTAATTCTAACCATAATATAATATACAATACAGGCGCTTTGAAACCCCGTAGCGCAGTTAACCTCTAAATTGAAACAGAGCCCTCCCGAGTGGAAACACAGTATCTGAAGTGGATCATTGTGTTATCAGTAAGATGTAAGCTATAAATAATTTCTGCTGTTCTTGGAACCGCAATTACGTGACGATTAAATCTGCGTCATCGAAAGACTTCCGCTAATATCGGTCAAGACATCCTTCACACACCACACCTGAAGGCTAACACCCTTTGTGCCTCCCCCCCCCCCCCCCCCCCCCCGCACACATCTCTCCCAAGGACCCTCTTCTCCAAGTGAATCGTGCGCACTGCTTCATCCAGATCCGTTTACATCATTCACAAACAACCATGATACGAGGGTCATTGAATAAGTTGTGCCCTGCATTTTTTTCTCAGAACGTACTTATTGTTAAGAGTCAGAATTTGTTGACAATAGACATCAACATGTCTTGTCCATATCGTATTTTTCTACGTAGTCTTCATCACTTTCTATGGCCGTACGCCAACGTTGTGGAAGAACATGTATTCCCTGCTGGTAAAAGCTCTTGTCCTGTAGATGTAGCCATATTTTCCCTGCATGACTGGCACTCTCATCGTCTTCAAAGTGTATTCCCCGTTGAGAGTCTTTAAGCGGCTCAAAGAGATGGAAGTCAAAGGGTGCCAGGTCTGAACTGTAGGGTGGATGAGGCAATGACGTCACACCCAATTTGGTGACGTATTCCCGAGATCTCAGACTTGTGTGTGGGAGTGCATTATCGTGTTGGAGCAAGAGGTTTGCTGGATTCTTGTCCGATCGAACACACCAGAAGCGGTTGTTGAGTTTATTCAGAGTCTTCATGTCTGCCTCTGAATTGATGGTTGACCCTCTTGGCATCCGATCCACGAGAATGACGCCATCACAATCCCAGAAGACTGCCACCATAACTTTTCCGGCAGAGGGGGTTGTCTTGAATTTCTTCTTTTGTGATGATTGAGAGAATGATGCCACCCCATGGACTGCCTTTTTGTTTCCGGCGCAAAGTGGTGCACCCAGCTTTCGCCCCCTGTAACGATTCGTGAGAGAAAGGCCTCTCCGTCGGTCTCAAAACGCTCCGACAATTCAAATGAAATGACCTTTCTTTGAATCTTGTGGCCCGTTGCGAGCATTCGTGGCACCCATCGTGAGCACTTCTTTGAATATCCGAGAATCTGGATCATTGCAGACGCACTTGCAATGTTGACCGACAGCTGTAGAGCCAATGGCGTCCCCACGATTCAGCGCGTCTGGAGCAGTGGCTCTGACAGGACGTCCAGAGCGTGGTTGATCATGGGACTTTGTTTCTGCATTTCCTGATGCTGTAACTTTCTTTACCCATCGCCCAACTGTACTCCTATCAACTGCAGCATCGTCGTACACTGCACACAAACGTTTGTGGATGTTCACCACGGTTTCTTTATCTGCACGCAAGAATTCAATAATAGCACGGTGCTTGTAACATGAGTCGTATGTAGACGCCATTTTGAGCTTTACTACGGCTCCGCCATCTGCCAGAACGGTTCGAGACTTCACCGGACCGAGCGGGGTGGCGCAGTGGTTAGACACTGGACTCGCATTCGGGAGGACGACGGTTCAATCCCGCGTCCGGCCATCCTGATTTAGGTTTTCCGTGATTTCCCTAAATCACTCCAGGCAAATGCCGGGATGGTTCCTCTGAAAGGGCACGGCCGACTTCCTTCCCAATCCTTCCCTAATCCGATGAGACCGATGACCACGCTGTCTGGTCTCCTTCCCCGAACCAACCAACCAACCAACTTCACTGGGGTGCAGAACAAACATCAAATATTAGGCATCACCAAGGGCGTTTGTCTATGTATATTAATCGCTTTTTTTAAAAAAATGTGGGGCATTACTTATTGAACGACCCTCGTACTCACCTTAAAGATAACTTACAAATCAGTAAGCCTCCTGTCCATTTATACCGGTAATAATAGAAGTTTTCACGGGCGATATTTACAACGAAATTCGATGGTTCATTATGCCACGTCGTAGTCCATACATATTACATAAATGGATGTACATGTGTGTGTGTGTGTGTGTGTGTGTGTGTGTGTGTGTGTGTGTGTGTGTGTGTGTGTCCGCTGGACCGATTTCAATCAAACCTGGTACACTTATCCCTTACTGTCGGGCGACAGTCGCTGTTGGCGTAAGAACCATCTATCATAGTTCAAGAGATATGACGTCATAAATAAAAAGATGTATGACGTTTAAATTTATTACTTCTGTGCTACTGGCTCCATTCGCAACAAATTTCGCAGACAGTATCCAAATATGCAGCTAGATGCAACTACAAAATAATATCACGCTACCGCACATAATTTAAGAGATCTGACGTCGTCAACACTGAGATGCGTGAAAAAATGCGGCATCATGCGTGAAGTTTTAAAGCATTTACTCTTTACTACTAAGACACTCCTACAGTCGAGTCAACTTACGGAAATCCGTGACACCTGGCAACGTTTTTGACAGCTGTCAACTGCGAAGCTTAAACGGCTGTAGGCGAAAACAATCGCCGTCTATGTTGTTGTCATAGAGACGTTTACAAAATCGCGTTGGCGCCATGCGAAGCAGCTGCACGCAGCGTATACAGACTGTATCGGATATTACAGCCCAGGCGCAGTTCTTTTTTTGTTTTCGTTTCTTATAGATAATTGGCAAAATGAATAACCGGACAATGCCGTGTTTGTCATATGATAAATGTCCCCGATATAATATTAGACCCACTGTCGACGATCTGGTGATCTCTATGTCGCAGATTCGATTTTAGTAACTGTCTTTTTTTTAGTTTTATCGTGTTCCTTTGCTGATAACTTCATACCAATTATTATCCTTTAGTGAAAAAATGATGTAAGATATATTCTCTGAATTCACTTCCCAGTATGGCAGTATTGTAATCAATCAGTATACATCTTTGAAGTAATCTTCTCAAAATAATTTTTCTCTTATTCGTTAAAGTCAATTAAGCCCATATCAGACAGATGTGAGGTGCGTTCATTTCTCCTGATTCAATCCCTGTGGCCTGAGAACAACGAAACTTAACAAAGTTGTTAATCCATTTCTATGTATGTTACATCTAGACACCCAGTTCTCCCCTCTTTTTATGCAAGTATAAACATTCCGTTTGTAGAAGTCAGCAAATTGATCCAAAAGTCACACTGTTACTTCGTAATCTGGAAAATGCTTGTCCTTCGAAAGTAACTTCTTTGCAGAAGAGGGGTGAAGATCCGATGACACAAGGACACGGGGAAGCAGTAGAATTTCTAAGCCGTAAGAGTGAACCTCCATTTAGACAACTTGTAAGTTATTATATAAGGTATTGTCTTGCGGCAGTCGGGTATCTTCGGCGACTACGCCACGTCTCTTGGTTTTTATGGCCCTTCATAACATCTGTAGCAGTGAAGCGTAGCATGCTCCAGTTAGGAAATATATCTAGACTACCCCATGCTGGTCCCAAAGGACGCCAATTGAGTGCTGACGAGCGTATGTCTTCTATTGAAGAGGATACTCCTGTCGTGCAGCTGGGACTTTAGTCTCGGGATCACAATAGCGGGCACAGCTTCAAGTGTGTGTGATCAGTGTGGTTCAAAACTTCTCTTGGTTTCTGTGGAACATCGTTCGGCTCGTTTCTGTTTCTGCAAATGTGCATGCAGCCTGGGAAATCAAGCAGTGAAAACCTAACGCAGATGGAGATGGATTTTTTTTTCTGTCATACTGCTTGACGGTATCGGCTCGGTGGGGAAAGGAAATGCGGCTGGTTTAGATAAAGGAGGCATCCACTTGCTGGACGGTGTTCCCAACTGTGGAGAGTGGTCATCGTACAATTGAAGCTGTTTCCACCGAAATCCGATCACTTTTGAATAGGTAACGTCAATTCTCGACTAATTTGTTATATGGGGAAGAGTCATCATGAACTTCGTTAATCACATCGGAAGTCTCCCTTGCCCCGCGGTGATTCAAGCAAAGGAAGCTATGATTGCTCACTATTCTGAGTTGTAAATTGAGAGGTTACCTTCAGGGACTTTAGCCTTTACATATATGATGTTTCAGCGTCTTTCCGAACCTTTAATGAAGGCCTCTTCGTTCTCCTCTTTCTCATGTCCAAAGTCCGTGCTAACAGTTTTTAAGTACACGGGTTGTATACAAACGGCCAAGGTATAGAATGGGAGCTGTTGACCTGCACTGTATCTCCTGTTATAGACTCAAAGGAATATCCTGAAACCTCACCAGCGCTCTATGACACTATTTGACTAATTCGCGAGACTGTATTTTTTTTTTTCATTTCTGATACAGGGTCTTTATTAGCAAGCAAGTCAAGTCGTTTACTCTTCCAAGACTTGAAAAATACTCAGTTCATCAGCGTGTGCAAATGAATCTCAAGTAGAGCCAAGTACTTCCGCTTCGCCAAATGAAATAATTCCTTTACCAAGAAGAATATATCACCATAACAGACAAAAGAAAAGGATTAATGAGAAATATATTTTGGAACCCATTTAGAAAGAAATTGGAATCACAGTTAAGTAAACAAGAAAGAAATCAAAAAGAGAAATGTATGACTCCGATCAAGCAAAACTCAAATATGTCGGCAGAAAATCTACATACTTTTCGCTGTCCTGCTGCAATGAAAAGTGGAATAATCACCCAAATGGATTCAGTGTATAAGTGCGTGGGATGAAGGGATGAATCCTGCTCTTGTTATGAAGGTTCAGGACACGTTATTTGTGATCCTTGTTACATGACATTTGCTCCAGATTTCGTATTTTTTACTCTGATTTGACAAGAGACTAAGACTTGTTAACTGAATCAAATTTGTTGTTAACAATAACCAGTACAAATTGAGAAACAAGGGTCATTACACAAATATGTATTCGAGTTTAAATGAAGGAGAAGAAGACGGCGAGTAATTTATCAGAGACAAGTGTATCGTCAGCAGTGCCTCAGGGCAGTGTGATAGGACCGCTGTTGTTCGTCTTCTTCTTGCGTTACGGCCTCCGTAGGACCACGGGTAGCCCCTTCATGGACTGCATTTTCCTCTTCTTCTCCCAAAACCTCTTCATTCTTTCTTTTCTCCTCTCCCGCTCTTCTTCCGAGATCTTCAGTTTCCGTTTTTCCTGGCGGCTCCACTGGTGACATTCTAATCTTTTCCTGTATTCTTCTCTGTCATTGATCTCCGGCATATTTGTCGGTGTATATTTGTTCCTCCAATTTTCCTTTCCTTCGACCTTGATCCTCAATTCCAACCAGTCCTTCCGAAGTTCAACAATCCACTTGGTTCCTGTCTTTCCCCTTGTCCTCCCTGTTGTTTCTCACACTCTCTTCGTCATTCTGTCCATACTCATCCTAACTACATGCCCAGCAAAGCTTGCCCTTTTGAGTCTGATTTCCCCAGATATTGTTCTCATGTTCTGGTACAGATCTTCCCTAGGTCTTCGCATCCACCTCTCTCCACCTCTTTTGGGACCTAGTATTTTTCTCAGTATTTTCCTCTCTTCTTTCTCTAGTTGCTCTGCCCCATTTCTTCCTAGTGTCATCGTCTCAGCAGCATATAATACTGCATTCCTCACTGTTGCCTTGTAGTGGCTTATCTTTGCCTCTGTGGATATATTCCTTTTATTGTATACCTCTCTCGTCATGCAGAAGGCTGACCTCATCTTCTTTATCCCTCCTTGCTCCTGTTCCTTCCTCTTATAAATTCTCCCAGGTATTTAAATTTGTCCACCATTTGCACAGTGCCTTCCGGTGTTTCCCAGTTTGCAGTGGTGTTTAATGTCTTTGTCTTGTTATAGGCTATCCTCAGTACCACCTTTCTGGCTACCTTACTTAAGTTGTCGAGTTGTGTCTTTGCGTCTTCTTCTCACTATTGCTATGTCATCTGCAAAGGCTAGGCAGTCCACTTCACCCCTGTTGTCCTTTTTGTCCCCCACATGGGTCTTTGGTATTCCCATTTCCTCGTTTATTACTCTCCACTGCCTGATCACTTCGTCCAGTCCTATATTGAAAAACAATGGTGACAATCCATCTCCTTTTTTAACACCAGTCTTGATCTCAAATTCTTCTGACAGTGCTCCTCTGAATCTTACCCTGGCTTTTGTGTTTGTCAGAATTTCTTTTATGAGTTCTTGTGCAGTTCCATCAAGTCCTCTGTTCTTCAGGATCGTAAGAAGAGTCTGTCTGTCGATGGAGTCATATGCCTTTGTGAAGTCCACGAAGGTTATTACTGTCTTTTTGTTTTTTAAGGCCCTATGTTCTATCAGTTGCTTCAGGATAAATATCTGTTCTACACAACCTCTTCCCTTCCTGAATCCCGCTTGGTAGTCGCCGACTGTACTTTTCACCTGTTCTTCTACTCTCTTGAGCAATAGTTTTGACAGCACCTTGTATCCGACCTCTAATAGCGATATTCCTCTGTAGTTGTTTGCATCTCTCTTGTCCCCCTTCTTGTGTATTGGTACTACAATTGCGTTCTTCCATCCTTATGGCAACTTCATTGTTCTCCAGATCTGGTGAATTATGTTGGTCATGTTGTCTATTGCTTTGTTGCCTCCCCACTTTATCATCTCGGCTGCTATACCATCTTCTCCAGTTGCCTTATTATTCTTCAGATCGCTTATGGCATGGGCGACTTCATCTCTGGTTGGAGGGCGTGGCTCTCTCTCTCTTCTGTGTCAGTCCCCAGTTCCAGCTCTTCTGTTGTTCTCGATATACATAAACGATTTGGCGGGCAGGGTGGGCAGCAATCTGCGATTGTTTGCTGATAACACTGTGGTATGTGGTAAGGGGTCGAAGTTGAGTAACTGTAGGAAGAAGATACAAGACGACTTAGTCAAAATATCTGGTTGGTGTGATGAATGGCAGCTAGTTCTAAATGTGGAAAAATGTAAGGTAATGCGGATGAGTGGGAAGAAGAAACCTGTAATGTTCGGATACAGTGGTGGTAGTGTCCTGCTTCAACTGTCAAGTCGTTTGTCTGGGCTAATGTTGCAAAGCGATATGAAATGAAACGAGCTTGTCAGAACTGTGGTAGGAAAGCTGAATGGTCGACTTTGGTCTATTAACAGAATTTTAGGAACATGAGGTTCACCTGTAAAGGAGAGCGCATACAGGACGTTGGTGCGACCTATTCTCGAGTACTACTCGAGTGTTTGGGATCCGTGCCAGACCAGATTCAAGGAAGACACCGAAGCAATTCAATGGCGGACTGCTAGATTTGTTACCGGTAGATTCGAACAACACGTAAGTGTTAAGGAGATGCTTCGGGAACTCAAATTCCTTGAGGGGAGACGACGTTCTTATCTAGACACACTACTCAGAAAAAATTAGCACTCATATGGAAGCATATAGACAGTCGTCTGTCCCTGGCTCTATTTGCGAGCGGAACAGGAAGGAAATGACTAGTATTTGTGCAGGGGATTCTCCATCCCGCATCGTACGGTGGCTTTCGGAGTATCTATGTAGATGTAGACATACAGGGTGGTCGGAAATTCCCGTTACAAACTTCTAGGACATGTAGAGAGTAGTGAGTACAGAACATTTTGAATAGGAACCCATGTCCCGTATCGTATCGTTTCCGTTCTACGACAGTTTCAGTTCAGATGTGTACCTCGTCAACGTCTGCTTAGGACAAGAGAAACGTCTCAGAGTTCCCTGTCCTGGTATGCAACAGGGTAGACACGATGACGTGTACTACATCAAACGCTGCCCAGATGTCACTTATTGTCTGCTTTGCTGTGATACCCTGTCAATACCTGTGCATCACCGATAGAGGAAACATGGTGCAGTACACGTTTGCGGAATACACAAGACATGCTCCTTGTGTATGGCGAAGTTGGAGGTAACGGAAGAGCTACTAGTCGGCTGTATCACGAACGTTTTCCACACCGTCACACTCCATCGCACAAACTGTACCTTCACCGTGAGGAGGCAGGACTGTGGTGCTCCACGGCGACGCTGCACTCTCGAATTTGAAGAAGGTGTACTGCGTCGCATTGAAGACAGCCCGTCAATGAGTTCGCGAACAATTGTGCGTGCAATAGCTGTTAGTCACACTACCGTCTTGGACGTCCTGCATGAGCAACAATTACATCCGTACCACTTACAAAGGATGGACGCTATGGGTCCAGCAGACTTTCCACAACGCGTCGCCTTCTACACATAATTCCTGCACCGTTGCATCGACGCGCCCCTGTTTCCTCGTCGAGTTCTCTTACGGATGAATGTAGGCTCACAAGGGATTGTGTTCTGAATACTCGAAATAGCCATGTCTGGGCGGACGAAACCCTCATGCCACGCATGTTCAGGGATTTCAAGACAGGTTTGGAATTAACGTGTGGGCAGATATTCTGGACGGTCATGTGATTGGACCATACCTCCTTCCATCCTAGCTCACGGGTCCCGCATAATTTAGTCTTCCTACGACACGTACTGGACACGTTCTTGGAAGCTGTGCCATTGAATGTCCGTCAGGAAATGTGATTTCAGCATGATGGAGCACCACCTCACTTTTCACTGGCTGCCGGGAGACATCTCAACAGACGGTATGGTGAAAGGTGGATAGGCCGTGGTGGTCCAACCGCCACGATCGCCGGATTTAACCCCTATGGACTACTTCTTGTGGGGTCGTATGAAGAGCATAATTTATGAGACAGCTGTAGAGACAGAGGAAGATCTGCTGGCACGAGTTCTGGCCGCTGCACAAGTCACTGAAGAGTCACCAGGTGGGCCGCGCGGGATTAGCCGTGCGGTCTAGGGCGCTGCAGTCATGGACTGTGCAGTTGGTCCCGGCGGAGGTTCGAGTCCTCCCTCGGGCATGGGTGTGTGTGTTCGTCCTTAGGATAATTTAGGTTAAGTAGTGTGTAAGCTTAGGGACTGATGACCTTAGCAGTTAAGTCCCATAAGGTTTCACACACATTTGAACATTTTTGAGTCACTAGGTGGGATGGAGAGAGTGTACCAGAACATGCTTCGGAGGCACAATGTGTGTAACAACGTTGGTGGACGCCACATCGAGCCGCTGTTGCAATGCATCGGTACGTTGCGGCTGGTGCCGTAGATGCTGGGATCTTGTTGTTGTCGACTAATGTAAACATGTAAACCGTAAGGTGTAAGTTGTAATGCAAATGCGTGAGTAATAACGGAACGAGTTAATATTCTTTCCAAATGGATTGCAACAATTGTACTGGGTCACGTCTAAGGACATTCCTCACGTGCGTGTGGGTGAGATAATCATCTGCATTGAAACTGTCGTAGAACGGAAATGATATGTTTCCGGACATGGCTTCCTATTCAAAATGTTGTGTATTCACTAGCCTCTACATGTCCTAGAAGTTTGTAACGGGAATTTCCGACCACCCTGTATATATAGAAATAAATGGTACGTATGTTTCCTGCATTTTAATGACAACGTTCAATTTTTCCCCGTGTCGGTTAAGACTGTGTATTTGCATATCTTCCTTCACTAAGTTTACATTTCAGTTTAATTTATACGTATCCCTTTTAGATTCTGTTATACAATAGCAAAACGTTAGACGAAATTCTCGTTAAATACGACTGTAGTTCTTGAAGTTTTCTTCAGTAAATCGCTGATTAACGTTGCTTGTCTACTTAACGACCACTGCTGTCGGGTATAGGTTACCACTTATTGTCTTTCTTGAAATAATGAAAAGCTGTACATATCCAGCAAATACACAAAATTAAAAAGATACAAAGTACATGGGCTTGTAACCTCGCTTTGGAATCTATACAATACGTGGTATCAGAGAGCTTCAGTATAAGAAAAAGGCAATACTGATACTCCCATTACAGGACAGTGGCTGAAGTGCGTTTAACCAGGCAAGAAGAATGACGTAGGATACGACTGTCAAGGCGACGGTAAAATTGCTAAAGCGAGACGACGTACAGCTGCGTGTGGAAAGGTTCGTACGACGGCCATTGAAGAGACTTTAATAGCAATATTGATTGCGAAGGCGAGAAATCTGAAGGGAATCGTTCAGCGATTGGCACCCGAGCCCGATATAAGCAGTAATCAAGATAAATAAGTGACAAGCTGTGCATTAAGGACTGCGATAGATTGAGGTCTACCTATGTTTGTTTTCTAACATTTATCGATGCCCCATTAGTAAATGTCTAAATCCACAACACCCGTGGATACACTTACCACAGTTGACGTCGTTTCGTCAAAAATTATAGGTCCACGGCTTCACTGGGCTATACTGAGATTCTAACAACAAATAAAAACTTCCCGGAATATTTATTGTCAACATCCACCACTAACAACAAAAATGTATCTAATGCACGTCAGTATGGATGTCATCACACTGTTACTCAAAATGTAAACTACAATGACGCACTTGCTGTAAGACCGATCACCAACCACAATCGATCGATACTGTCTCTGCTCTCTGCCAGTATCTGCCTACCTCCAGATGAGGAAGCTTCTTTTGTAATCGTGGCTTGTGCCGTAACAGTTACGGCGTCAACAAATCTATACGTTATAAATACAAAATATATTATAGCTCAAATAATATTGTGTATAATTGCAAATGACCCCAAAAACTATTTTCATGCAGGATTCGGCAAGTCAAAAGAAAAAAAAATAATAAAACTGCATTTTTGTTGGTTCTGTTCGCATGAAAACATGAAAACCTTGTTTATAATACGTTGCCTGAACCGGCGTGACATTGGGACAGATAGATTAAAACAACAACAAATGTATCATAAAATGCTAAAACAAAAATGAACAGAATAGTGTTTTTACATATATCAAATGATTGCATTTGATTGTAGGAATACAAATTGAAATAGGATTTTGTCATCACAACGTATTATGAAAGTTATCGATACTTAAATTAATTAATAGTAATCAAAATATCATCTTTAGGTGGAACTGGTTATCTGAATCGATGCATTTTGACATTGTACTTAGATTAAACCATCTCAACTGTTTCAAAATGCTTTTTAAGGAAATGTCAAAAAGTAATTTGACTAGTGATATCGTTGCAGAGTCGGTGGAATTAGTTCGTGCAAGGTATCCTCCAAAAAACGTACAATGCAACAACATATATGAATAACGGATTATTGTGACAAACAATAAATATTAGTCATAATTTCTAAAAAGGAAACCGAAAACTTGAATCATTTAATGAGCAATGAAAGAGTGAATAAACCTAAAAGACTTAGGGGGAAGTGGGCGGATCAGTGCACACTTAAGCAAAAATTATTAATTTGATACATTCATAATAAGATCCCAAAATCAACTGCGTGTAAGATTGCTATGGTTTGTCTACTTTTAGAATGCTAAATCAGTTTAAATGAAAATAACAGTACAATGAAGTTTAACTTTTAATATCACAAAGATGTGATTGAACACGATTCCCCAGCCCACGGGGCAATTATCCGCAGCGGCAGAGAAATTGTGCGCCTGAGAAGGGAATTTTATCTTAAATATACACGAGTGAAAATAATCGCCACTTAAATTATCTGTAAATTCTGTTAGGAAGTTAGAATATTGATGTGTATTAAAACAGTAGGACGGAATGAGTAATACTTTCATTTTCACTAAAAATATTTAGAGGTTCATTTCGAGGATAAGCAGCCATCACAATCATAGTCTTGGGCTGTCTTCTCCAATACATAAAACATGGCTCCAAGAAAAACACCCAGTACACCTGTACCACAGTTCTTTGCCTTTACCTACTTCTTCACAGGTGCAACAATACTCATTGGGCTGTTTACTGTGTGTAGAAAGTGATTTCAATGCGGCATTAATCTGGCTGTCGTAATCACCGTCATCGTAGTCATCACAAATGCTGGTAACATCCTATACCTCCGATAACTCTGGTGCTCCATTCTTGATCTTCAACACAACCTATGGTTTTTTTTCATTCCTCACTTTCTTCTTCATTTGAGCTTCTTTTTCAGGGGTTGCATCTGTTCTCTTTCAGCGCACTTGTTAAACTGAGATTCAGAAAACAGATCCATGCAATAATACAGTGAACTACAAGTTTTAACAATATATTTAGTGAAAAGTAAAGCAGTAATAACTGTAAGATTATCTTCTGATTTTCTGTCCGCCAAAAATAATAAGAAACTGGCCTATTTTATTTGTCAGAAAACTTGCGCATTCCGGCAGCCGTCACATTTATCGCCAACTTCAAATATTGAATATGCGCAATTACCCACTGCGCACAGTTACCCAAACTTCCTTGCAAAATGGTGTGGATAACGAATGAAACAACAAGTTTACTGTTACTAGTCACAATTCTTTTTTGTTTTCACAACGTATGTCGGAGGTTTAGACTTGCACCATCGTGTGGATTTATGTGGATTAATATGGCATGTATGTGCTACGTTATGACTGTGGGGTAATCTGTGGTACTCCCTATAGTGTCTACAGACTCCTTTTCCGATCGTGTTACGTCATATACACCACCACACTTTACAAACACTGACGAGAGAGCAAATATGAACATTTTTGTTCTCTTCTGTGTTTACAAAGTGTGATGGTGTATATGACGTAACACGATCGGAAAATGAGTCTGTAAACACTAGAGACAGTACCACGGTTACCCCAGTCGTAACACAACACATAAATATCACATTAATCCACATAAATCCACACTATGAAGGAAGTTTAAACCACCGACACGCGTTGTGGCAATAAACAAATAGTTACTAGTAACAGTAAACTTGTTTCATTCGATATCAGTAACAGTCACGGTAGAGGCTATCCAAAAATGCTCGCATTTAAGAGACGGATAATTTACAGTTCCTTTATGTTGCAACGGAAATTGTGTGTTACGGTACAATAGAGCCATTTTTTTTATCACGGGAGTATTCCTCCCAAAGCAATCTAGTAGATCGAGTGTCTGCAGTCTACCTCAGATTACCAAAATGAGCAGAGAATTTAACAGAATTGTATCCTAAAGTGAATGGCGTTATAAAAGGAGTCAGGAACTGCCTGTATTTGAGAACGGATGACAGAAAGTGTCTTGAGATGGTGAGTGAAACAGTTATGGCAGTGCCATTAGATGAGGGTGGCATTTTGCCTGCATACCAAAAGCGTGACGAGCCGTATAGCCGCGCACTACCCCCTCACCGCTCTTATCCCCTCCCACCCTTCCCCTAGATGGGCGCAGTCCATTCTGCAACAGCTGCCAGTGAGACGTTAAAGTAACAACTGGTTATATTATAGATAAATTAATCATAAATAAATAAGAAAAAAAGGCCACTGTAATCTATAATAGAAAGCAGTGGAGAAAGGATAGGGGCTGGCGCACGTGGCTGAGCAAGTCATTATAGACAAATCGCTAACTAGCTGAAATGAGCAATGAATTATCTGTGGCCTTACAATAGGACCCATATGGGTATTCATGTCTACCATCGAATCTTAAATGCCGATGGCCTGACAGGTATTAACGTCAACCACGGAATCTTAAACCTCGATGGCTTGATGGGGGTTTAATGGGAGTCGTACCGCCCAAAATGACAAAATTTGACATTTTTACTTTTGTGCAGAATATGTAAATATGGATATTTATGCTTAATTTGGTATCGGTTTTATTGAAATACGGGAATATTTACTATTTTAAATACACTGAAGAGCCAAAGAAGCTGGTACACCCGCCTAATATCGTGTAGGGCCCCAGCGAGCACGCAGAAGTGCCGCAACACGACGTGGCATGGACTCGACTAATGTCTGAAGTAGTGCTGGAGGGAATTGACACCATGAATCCTGCACGGCTAACCATAAGTCCGTAAGAGTACGAGGGGGTGGAGATTTCTTCTAAACAGCACCTTGCAAGACATCCCAGATATGCTCAATAATGTTTTAGGAGATGTGAGACTTTGAAGAAACGACCGCCTACGTTTTTACTTATATAGAAACTGTAAATGTTTCTGATCGCAAAGCTCCAAAGATTTTTGACGATATGCTTTGAAATTATGACACCTGTTGCACTCGAGTACGCGTGTTTTATACACCTATTTTTTAGTATATAAAATTTTGTAGATTTAATAGTAGGCAAAAGTTGTTACAAGAAAAATAGATGTATAAAACACATGTGTACTCAAAGGCAACGTTGTGTCAAAATTTCAAAGCAAGCGGTCAAAACATTTTGGAGCTTTCCGATTAGTTACACAGTTTCTACATAAGTACAATGTAGGCGCCAGTTTCTTCAAAATCTCGAATCTCCTAAATTTCGTCACACATTGCTTTCAAATTTTGATATAACATTGCATTGGAATACTCACATGTTTTTATATAATTACTGTAATGCCATCCGGTATATATCTGTAATAAAAGGGGAAAATGTTATGAAAATGTACATGTTAGCCGGCAGAAGTGGCCGTGCGGTTCTAGGCGCTGCAGTCTGTAACCACGAGACCGCTACGGTCGCAGGTTCGAATCCTGCCTCGGGCATGGATGTCTGTGATATCCTTAGGTTAGTTAGGTTTAACTAGTTCTAAGTTCTAGGGGACTAATGACCTCAGAAGTTGAGTCCCATAGTGCTCAGGGCCATTTGAACCATTTTGTACATGTTAGGTTGTTCAAAATCGTATATATATATATATATATATATATATATAGTCAACTCTTCTGAACAGCACGTTGCAAGGCATCCCAGATATGCTCAAAATGTTCATGTCTGAGGAGTTTGGTGGCCAGCGGAAGTGTTTAAGCTCAGAAGAGTGATCCTGGAGCCACTCTGTAGGAATTCTGGGCGTGTGGGATGTTGTCCTGCTGCAGTTGCCCAAGTCCGTCGGAATGCACAACGGACATGAATGGATGCAGTTGATCAGACAGGATGCTTACGTACGTGTCACCTGTCAGAGTCGTATCTAGATCTGTCAGGTGTCTCATATCACGCCAACTGCACACGCCCCACACCGTTACAGAGCCTCCACAAGCTTCAACAGTCCGCTGCTCACATGCAGGATGCACGGATTCATGACTTTGTATCCATGCCCGTACACGTCCATCCACTCGATACAATATGAAGCGAGACTCGTACGACCAGGCAACATGTTTCCAGTCATCAGCAGTGCAATGTCGGTGTTGACGGTCCCAGGCGAGGCGTAAAGCTTTGCGTCGTGCAGTCA
Organism: Schistocerca piceifrons; assembly: GCF_021461385.2. Classification (NCBI taxonomy): domain Eukaryota; kingdom Metazoa; phylum Arthropoda; class Insecta; order Orthoptera; family Acrididae; genus Schistocerca; species Schistocerca piceifrons. The sequence continues at coordinate 40,507 of NW_025729055.1, forward strand.
TCAAGGGTACACGCGTGGGTCTTCGGCTTCGAAAGCCCATGTCGATTATGTTTCTTTGAATGGTTCACACGCTGACACTTGTTGAAGACCCAGCATTAAAATCTGTAGCAATTTGCGGAAGGGTTGCATCTCTTTCACGTTGAACGATTCTCTTCAGTCGTCGTTGGTCCGGTTTTCGCAGGATCTTTTTCGGGGCGCAGCGATGTCGGATATTTTACCGGATTCCTGATATTCACGACACAGTCGTGTACTGGTCATACGGGAAAATCTCCACTTCATCGCTACCTCGGAGATGCTGTGTCCCATCGCTCGTGTGCCGACTGTAACACCATGTTCAAACTCGCTTAAATCTTGATAATCTGCCATTGTAGCAGCAGTAACCGATCTACCAACTGCACCAGACACTTGCTGTCTTATATAAACTTTGCTGACCACAGCGTCGTATTCTGCCTGTTTACATATCTCTGTATTTGAATACGCATACCTATACCAGTTTCTTTGGCGCTTCAGAGTAAATATTTGAAATAATCATGCACTGACAATTCTGAGAATTTTGTTTTGCATCATTTGTGGAGGGTAAATCCTATGGTGACTTGTCAACTACAAAATTTTAGTGCATTAACCATGTGTAGACGAGGATGGGCACGAGACTGCATATACTAAAACAGCAGTTGAGACGCAATAAGTTATCAGATGGTCTAAGTACAATGCGTCGACTGACTGATAAACAAACTGATCAGATTACACAATATTATGGTATGGCTGCTAGATGTAACAGGGCTAATTTAGATGGTATGAAGAGAGCTGTTTGGGCAATTTATTTCAATAAGCTGTCTGCAGATGCTGAACCATTTCCTAACCCATGTCCCACTGAGTGGTGTAAATACTTGAATGCAAAAGAGGAATATAAGTAGGCATTCTCTCACAAAATTACTATACCAAATGCTGTGTCCCAGCATCTTGCCCATCCAGAACTGTTGAAGAAATGTCTGAAAGGCAAAACACAAAATGCCAATGAATCTTTTAACAATGTTGTGTATAAAGTTTTAATTGGAAAGTTAACCTTCAAATTTCGTGTTTTTGACGCTGCTTTTACTTCTAATGATGCCTATTCCGGGAGACTACATGTTTTGGAGCGTCTTGGAATTTATAAAGGTTAAAATACCACTGAAAGTGCGATGGACCAACAGCGAGTCATGAAGGCAAAGATTACAGCAAGCAATGTATCAAAAGAAGCCAGATCAAGGAAAGGAAGGCAGCGTTGCGTGAGGAAGATGAAGAAGGCGATGGGAACTACCTGCCAGGAGGATTATATTTTGTATGTATGTATTTTGTATGTATCAGTTGGCTGTGTATTAATTTTTTTCCATAAAAAGCATTTTTCTCGAAATGATATATTTCAGTATAAATGCCCCTTTTTCTCAGAAACCTCTAAATATGCACCTATGAATTATTTACCACATAACGTAGATAGTACCTTAATGTTGTAGTCCACTTTAATAGCATTTTCTCTAATAGTTAAAATTCAAGAAATTAAAATCGTGAAAATTTAGATCAAAAAATTATATGTTTAGGAAAAAAATCATAACTTTTTTCCTAACTGTTGCTGCAAAGCGATTGTGGAGAAATAGATTCACAAAACATGGCAGTACACGTGGTAGAAAGCTCATATTTACTTACTCAATAGTTCTTGAGAAAACGAGGCATTTAAATAGCCAATTTAACATTGTCAAGATAGGGTGGTACGACTCCCCTTGAATCATACTCATCCCGAATGTGGTTCTAACGACTTCATTACTGTCTCAATCATAGCGAGAACATTTTTGTAATTACCCTTCTTTAGTATTTTAGATCCTGTGGTATCCGCCACTATTAAATCTACGCTTCGAGCAGCGGCGCGCTCCATTATGCGCGGCCGAAAAACGCATCGTTGGCCGCACATCTCCGTGCGACGCCCGCTATCACCGCAGCGATTGGCCACCCATAACACTCAGCGCCCTGAATATACAGCGACCCCAGCCACCGGTTACATTAACTATGGAACCTTATTTAACGTCGCCACTGACGACTACAAACCAGTTGTCATCGCGCTCTGTTCTACACTAAAACTCGGAAGCGCTAGGTTGCAGTGGACCTATTGTTCGATGTTGCTGTGGCTGCGCTCTGGACTTAGAATCCGGATGCTATACTGGAACATGTACTTCAATGTTTACTAGGTTTAGTATGTCAGCGGACCCGAGCAGCAGGCAAGGAACTGGAGCCGTGAATCGACACAGAAGCCGTTAATGTAAACACATCTCATCCAGCAGACAACGACCACACTAGTGGTGATTTGGACGTAGCAACACTACAAGCGGGACGCCGGACCGTCAAACAACAACGTCCTCCACCCCGTTCGAGCCGGTCAAACCCATCTTGGGTACCGAAACGATTGCTGTCATGTCCGGATTGTTTTAAGAAACATCAACGTGAAGACTGTCCTGACTTACGGGCCTGTTGCCAAAACTGTTCTCCCTATGGACATTTAGCTTCCGTATATCGTAAGGCCGGTATTACACTATCACATTTCTCTCTCAGAGTTGTTATGTCAAATATTTGTGTTGAGGAATTGTGATGGTGTAATAAGAAAATGCGTCAAATCTCGCCTGTCGTTTAATGGCTGTAAGCATCATCAGTCCCCTAGAACTCAGAACTACTTAAACCTAACTAAGCTAGGGACATCACACACATCCGTACACGAGGCAGGATTCGAATCTGCCGCGCGGGATTAGCGGAGCGGTCTGAGGCGCTGCAGTCATGGACTATGCGGCTAATCCCGGCGTAGGTTCGAGTCTTCCCTCGGGCATGGGTGTGTGTATTTGTCCTTTGGATAATTTAGGTTAAGCAGTGTGTAAGCTTAGGGACTGATGACCTTAGCAGTTAAGTCCTATAAGATTTCACACACATTTGATTCGAATCTGCGACCGTAGCGGTTGCACGGTTCCAGACTGAAGCGCCTATACATTTGATCATAAAAGTCGTTCGTCTTCTGTTAACTGCAATGTGAGCGCTTGGAGCCCTGGCGTCGCTACAGCTAATTGATGACTTTATAAACATGGCTACAAAGTTGGTTTGTTCCTTCGACTCTTTTTTTTAATAAACTTCCTTCGACTAGAGTGGGGAGGGGGGTGGTGAGCAAGGGCACAGTGCTTACTATTAATTGTATGTTGATAGGCAGGTAAAATATGCTGTAGGCAACCTCATGTCCACAGTCACAGTACAGCCATCCACCTCTACATCTGGAAACATCCAGGCAGCTTTCAGCAAGCCGGAATAGAGGATGTGGTCACACACTAATATAAAAAACTCTTAGCTTTCCATCCTACTTTGTCTATTTTTGAACTCTGGATGCCACAAGTTAAAAAGCGCTTCATCTGTTACGTACTGTTTATTAATTTTGTAGTTGTTGCTACACTAATTCCATTAATTAAATCATTCAAAATTAAAAATAGCTCTTATTGCCTATATAATGTGCTAAACATTTATTTACCTTCACATATTACCCCTTCAGTGCCTAATAAATCGCTTCACGTTTGTGGAATTATTTTGCTTAGCGTGCAATGTGATATTCGAGTGCTGTGTTTTAAACTAGAGTAGCTCTCTCATTTATCAAGATATCGCAGAGTCACTGTTTGCCTGTCTTCTGCACATACAGCGTTTCTCAAAAGAGTATTCTGGCTTGTAATATGAGAAGCCACTTTACTGAGCAAATATTGAAACACACTCTCATCCATTCGCAAGTAATTTATGTATTAAGAGTTGACTCCCTCCACTTACAGCTCTCGCAATAAATTTTACGCCGCACGCTGTGGCCGAGCGGTTCTCGCGCTTCAGTCCGGAACCGCACTGCTGCTACGGTCGCAGGTTCGAATCCTGCCTCGGGCATGGGTGTGTGTGATGTCCGTAGGTTAGTTAGGTTTAAGTAGTTCTAAGTCTAGGGGACTGATGACCTCAGATGTTAGGTCCCATAGTGCTCAGAGCCAACAAATTTTACTGGATGCTTTCATTATCTCGACGTAATACCTAGGGCTTTATACAGGCATGTTTCCTTGTTTTCCGCCACTTTTCTTCCAAATGCACACAGAATTCAATTGTGGTACTAGAAACTGCAGCACATAATAACAAGTTGTCGTTCGCCATCTCGAAATTTGACGAAAAATATGACGCAGTGTAATGCGCCTTTTTTAGGGCCACGTCAAACATCTTTGTCAAAGAAATTTGACGAATATTTTATTATATTGCTTTGTCAAAGAAATATGACAATTTAATACCGGCCTAAGTTCTGTCAGGTCAGACAGCCTCCTGCCCTATAGATGGATATAGACCATCCAGAGACCTCCAATAAGCTCTTCGTCAAAGTGCAGATTGCAGAGAAACCAGTTCAATTACAAGTAGAAACCAGGGGGGCCGTGAGCATTCTGAATTACGGTACCTATTTGAAACTTGGAGCTCCTCCCTTGCAAAAAACGAAGAGACGTCTAATGGCGTATAATAAAGTACCATCCCAGTACGTGGTCAAGTCGAACTGCCAACATCATAATGTCACCCGCCACATTACCTTCTTAGTCATTAACAGTGAGTCCGCTGAGATTTTGTTTGGACTTGACTCTTTTTAGAAATTGGGATTTTCAGTAGACGATTCTGTGAATTTGGTATTCGAAGATCTTCTGTACTCGGACGTCGAGACATTTTGCCAGGATTATGAGGACCTGTTCATCCCCCGAAGTCGGCACCGCAAGGATTTTGAGGCGCACATCGCTCTGGAACATAATGCACGGCCTCTGTACTTTCGAGCTCGCGCCATTCCTTTGGCTCTCAGAAGTCAAGCAAAGGAAGAATTGCATCGCCTATTTGCAATTGAAGTTCTAGACTCTATTCCGTGTACAGTCCGTGAGACGAGTGATAGGTACTGACAGTTCCGGCGGGCAGACGACGCTGTTGCCGAATGTGGCTCACAGCACGCGGCGCCCTGTCTGCTGCACGCATTCTCTAGCAGCAGAAATAAAAGCGAGACAAAATACAAGTCGTATTGGTACGCGTGAATTTATTTAAAGTTGATGCTTGAAATATATTAACTCGAAAACTGATAAGAGCTATTTAGTACAAGTATCTAAGATGCTGAAACATAATAAAGTTATTTGTTAAACTTCACAACTGAAATGAAAACTATTTTCGCAAGTTGTTGAACATTAGCAGTTTTGGTTTCCATTGTTAAGTATTAGCATTATTAATTTGTTCTACTACAAGCTACAGAATAATTGGTCAGTGTATTAAGAGATATAATCTGAAGAAAGTACTCACAATATGATGATCTGGTTGTAGATCGATAGCAAACTCCCTCCTTACATTCCTGAATACGTTGTAGTTACTGTAATGGAAAAACACCACTCACATCACTGTCAGAATCTGATTTGACATTGTCTTCCTCAGCACTACTCGAACTATCACTGCTCTCTCCCAGATGTATAATTAAATTTTCGATGCATTCTTCCACAACCCCTTCGGTTTTGGCCGCCTCTCTGATGGCACTTGCAGTGCTGTTTACAATTTTAGCCCACGTCTCGTTTGTCACTTTATTGATAGCTGCTGGAAGGAGAGTTTCCACTTCAGAGATCGTGAATTTTTTATTGTTTGCAGCAATGTAATTTTTTATCTGCGCCCACACTCCTTCAATTGCATTGAAGTGACAGTGGTATGGAGGAAGCCGAACGATTTCATGCCCGTGCCTTTTAGCAATCTCGTCAATTACATATGCTGGGGTTTCTTTTGTGCCACAATTTCGAGCAGTTCCGCCTTCCTTAAATCTTCTCTGAAATCTACTTTTCGCCGTTTCAGCCACTGAATGATATCGTCTTTTTTTGTTGCCAAGGTTGGTGCCTTATCGTGAACAACGGAATGATAAGGCGCATTGTCCATAACAATCACTGATGGACTTGTCAGATTCGTCATAAGCGATGTCTCGAACCATTCTTGAAATACTACACTGTTCATTTCTTCATGGTAATCTCCCGTCTTTTTTGACCGAAACATTTTCAAGCAGTCTGGCACAAAACCTTTCGATGTTCCTGCATGTAAGACAATAAATAATACGCCCACCTTTGCCAACAGGCACTGCCATTGTCCCCTCGGGCGTTCCATGATTCCAGCCTCTACGTAAAGAATGGCTGGCATTGACCCAAGTTTCATCTAACCACACTATACTTTCGAATTCCACACCCACGATCCTGCGCAGAAATCTGCACCGCCATGCAACTACATCTGTCCTTTCCATTAATATTTTGCGTCCGTTAAACAGTGAATAGCTGAAGCCTATGTCTTTCAACACTGTACGCAATGAAAATTTGCTCCCTTTAAAAAGATCGTCTTTCTGAAGCGACACCTGTAATTTAGATAGAGTGGGGTGTTCCCTTCCCTTATAATAGCTGTATATATGACGACGAATAGCGTCTTTCTGAAAATCGTCCAAAGCTGTCACCTGCTTATTTCTCGGTCGCTTCTTTCCTGGTGTGTGCAGCTTTGTTGTGCCACTCTCGTCACAATCTACACTATATTGTTCTTTCCCTATCTTTACAACAGTGTTCTTACTTATTTTCAATGCTGCTGCAGTTCTCTTCACAACCTGAACAACAGGAATTAAGGGCCCACCTTTGTCCTTTTCTTTCTCAAAGTAATCCCTCACAGAGCACACGAATTCACGGGCCTGGGTGTGTAGCACACTTTTCTTCCTCCGTTCACTTCTTGTGTTGGGCTGGTACTACCCGCCGCACTAGACATTGTTTACAACAAAACATAAACAAAGAAACACTAAAAACAACAAAAACGAAATAAACTGCGAATTCAACTTCAGACAAACAACGAACGACCGCACCGCCTGCACGCGACACACTGGTAAGTTTCATAAGCGCGCGCGACCGGGTTTCAGAGCGGCAACGTGGCCCTTGCTACCCGCTCAAAGTCAGGCCGTCATTGGCTGCCTGCCTGCGGTCGCTAGGCAACGGAAAGACGCTACCGAGCTGTCAATACCAAAGACTCGTCTCCCAGACTATAGTCAACGGGCTACCCCAATTGTCATAGTGTGATAGCCATTGAGGAAGATCTGCCTGTGTGGCGATTTTGAAAGTAACTGTCAACGCCCAATCAAAGATTGACACATATTCTATTCCGAAGCCGGAAGATTTACTGTCAAAAATTTAAAGGTGGAAAATTCTTCTCTAAATAGACCTAGCGGAAGCATACCTCCAACTTACCCTTGATGCGGAATCTCAACAGTGTCTTACACTTAACAAGCTGCGGGGACTTTATCAAATGGTTCAAATGGCTCTGAGCACTATGGGACTTAACATCTGAGGTCATCAGTCCCCTAGAACTTAGAACTACTTAAACCTAACTAACCGAAGGACATCACACACATCCATGCCCGAGGCGGGATTCGAACCTGCGACCGTAACAGCAGCGCTGTTCCGGACTGAAGCGCCTAGAACCACCGGCCGGCGGGACTTTATCGTTTGAACCGCCTAATGTTTGGTATAGCCAGTGCCCCTGCAGTTTTTCACCGGTTTTCGGAACAATTAGCACTCAAAGTGAATGGATGCATTAACTGTTTAGACGACATCTTTGTAACAGGAAGAACCACAGAGGAACACCTTCGCAATCTGAAACCTTCATTCAGCGTCCTAAGGGAGGTTGTCCTGAAATGCAAGAAAGAAAAATTCATCAGGTTACCCTCCATTCAGAAGGCTGTTTCGCGCAGTGACTGTTACATTGACTTGTAAATAATAGATTTCAGCTGTCAGTCGCCCTTTTGAAACTTTATTGGCAGATCTAGATTTCAGCTAGAAACTAGCCATTCTCAATGCACTATCATTTCTGATCAATGCATGTAATGCCTGTTGGTCGGGCTTCATCCACAGTTCATTGAATGTTCAATCTTATTAGAATTGGAGAGATTAGCTATAGGAAATTACTCATAAAACTATCATGACACTGTGTTTAAGAACTGATTCTTTCAATAAACGCTGTATCCTTTTGTATTGTATTGAACTGGGGACCTAAAAACGATGAGAAGGCTTCGTCCCCGCCGTAGCCCTCAGTGATTCACAGAACCCCACAACAGGCTACAGCAGTCCACTCACCCCACCGCCACCCCACACCGAACTCAGGGCTATTGTGCTGTTCGGCCCCCAGTGGATCCCCCCGGGAGCGTCTCATATCAGACCAGTGTAGCCCCAAATGTTTCCGTGGTAGAGAAGCAACCGCCGACATAATGTAAAGGAGGTGGAATAAGGGAAACCAGCCCGCATACGCCAAAGCAAATGGAAAACCAACTTAAAAACCATCCACAGACTGGACGGCACACCGGATCAAGACACTAATACGCCGGGCGGATAAGTGGGGACTGGCACGCCTTCCCGCTCGGAAAGCAGTTCGTTAGACCACACTGCTAACTGGGCGGGCTTCAATAAACGTTACTAAAAAACAAAAGGAGAGAAACAGTATAAATTTGAATCACATGTTGAGAGCTGATAGCGTATACGTAAGTTGTTGTTCTTGTGGTCTTCAGTCCAGAGACTGGTTTGATGCAGCTCTCCATGCTACTCTATCCTGTGCAAGCTTCTTCATCTCCCATTGCCCACTGCAACCTAATCCTCCTGAATCTGCTTAGTATCTTCATCTCTTAGTCTCCCTCTACGATTTGTACCCTCCACGCTGTCCTCCAATACTAAATTGATGAACCCTCGATGCCTCAGAACATGTCACACCAACGGATCCCTTCTTCTAGTCAAGTTGTGCCACAAATTTCTCTTCTCCCCAATTCTATTCAACACCTCCTCATTAGTCATGTGATCTACCCATCTAATCTTCAGCATTCTTCTGTAGCACCACATTTCGAAAGCTTCTATTCTCTTCTTGTCTAAACTATTTATCGTCCATGTTTCACTTCCATGCATGGCTACACTCCACACAAATACTTTCAGAAACGACTTCCTGACACTTAAATCTACACTCGATGTTAACAAATTTCTCTTCTTCAGAGACGCTTTCCTTGCCATTGGCAATCTACATTTTATATCCTCCCTACTTCGACCACATCAGTTATTTTGCCCTGCCACCTTCAGAATTTCAAAGAGAGTATTCCAGCCAACATAGTCAAAAGCTCTCTCTAAGTCTACAAATGCTAGAAACGTAGGTTTACCTTTCCTTTATCTGTCTTCTAAGATAAGTCATAGGGCCAGCATTGCCTCACGTGTTCCAACATTTCTACGGAATCCAAACTGATCTTCCCCAAGGTCGGCTTCTACCAGTTTTTCCATTCGTCTGTAAAGAATTCGTGTTAGTATTTTTCAGCCGTGACTTATTAAACTGATAATTCCGTAATTTTCACATCTCTCAACACCTGGTTTCTTTGGGATTGGAATTATTACATTCTTCTTGAACTCTGAGGGTATTTCACCTGTCGCATACATCTTGCTCACAAGATGGCAGAGTTTTGTCAGGGATGGATCTCCCAAGGCTATCAGTAGTTCTAATGGAATGTTGTCTGCTCCCGGGGCCTTGTTTCGACTTCGGTCTTTCAATGCTCTGTCAAACTCTTCACGCAGTATCGTATCTCCAATTTCATCTTCATCTACATCATGTTCCATTTCCATAATATTGTCCTCAAGTACATCGCCCTTGTATAGACCCTCTATATACTCCTTCCACCATTCTGCTTTCCCTTCTTTGCTTAGAACTGGGTTTTCAGCTGAGCTCTTGATATTCATACAAGTTATTCTCTTTTCACCAAAGGTCTCTTTAATTTTCCTATAGGCAGTATCTATCTTACCCCTAGTGAGATAAGCCTCTACATCCTTACATTTGTCCTCTAGCCATCCCTGCTTAGCCATTTTGCACTTCCTGTCGATCCCGTTTTTAAGACGTTTGTATTCCTTTTTGCTTGCTTCACTTACTGCATGTTTTATATTTTCTTCTTCCATCAATTAAATTCAATATATCTTTTGGTACCCAAGGATTCTACTAGCCCTCGTCTTTTTACCTACTTGATCCTCTGCTGCCTTCACTATTTCATCTCTCAAAGACACCCACTCTTCTTCTACTGTATTCCTTCCCCCCATTCTTGTCAATCGTTCCCTAATGCTCTCCCTGAAACTCTCTACAACCTCTGGTTCTGTCCGTTTATCCAGGTCCCATCTCCTTAAATTCCCACCTTTTTGCAGTTTCTTCACTTTTGCATACGTAAGCAAATAGGCATATGAAAATAGATGGGTAATTTCAAGCAATTTTATGTTGTAGCCGAAACTCTCTGTTTACACCAGAACCGGTATTTATTTCGTGTAATTTTAGGTTACGGTGAACGTAATGTTTACAGCCTATCTTAGATCGTCAAAATAAGCGGAGAATTTAATAGACTTGTATCATAAGGTGAATGGTGCTAGTGAAAATATTCCTTCGTTTGACAATGGGTGACAGAATGGTTCTTTTGACGTTCCAGTCGATAAGCAATAACAGTCGATAAGTAATAATCAATGTTGATCAGTTTGAAATGATATCATTAGAAGTAGCTTTCAATTCATCGCCACACTGAACTTTGCACGTTGCACTTATGGAATCTCTAAATCTCTCCCCACATATGCATAGCAAAAATGGCTGTATGTCTAACTCTGACACACTGCTGTGCCTGATTAGTTCTGCCCTATAATGGCCGAGTGAAACAAGTCCAAAACACGTACCTCCACCTACGCGTTATGTACACCTTTAGCTTCGAATACACATCACAGTTTGAGCTTTGTTATCGTTATCAGTTACCCGAGGAACGCGGTAATAGATTTCAGACGAGGTGAGTCACGTCTGTCGACTCAGCCAAGACGGGAATAAAATCCTCTGTTCTCACAGCTTATCTGCGTAAAACTATTCGGGGAAGGACAAACAGTGCCAGAACACACCATTTCTCTGTCCGAGTAACGTCCTTTACGAAGAGAGTAAAGAGTCGGTCTTGCACATTTCTCGGAACGTTTCTACAAGCTTTTTCGCTGATAGCTTGCGAAAAGAACGGAGGATGAAGTTTCTACAGGGCTATTACAAATGATTGAAGCGATTTCATAAATTCACTGTAGCTCCATTCATTGACATATGGTCACGACACACTACAGATACGTAGGAAAACTCATAAAAGTTTTGTTCGCCTGAAGCCGCACTTCAGGTTTCTGCCGCCAGAGCGCTCGAGAGCGCAGTGAGACAAAATGGCGACAGGAGACGAGAAAGCGTATGTCGTGCTTGAAATGCACTCACATCAGTCAGTCATAACAGTGCAACGACACTTCAGGACGAAGTTCAACAAAGATCCACCAACTGCTAACTCCATTCGGCGATGGTATGCGCAGTTTAAAGCTTCTGGGTGCCTCTGTAAGGGGAAATCAACGGGTCGGCCTGCAGTGAGCGAAGAAACGGTTGAACGCGTGCGGGCAAGTTTCACGCGTAGCCCGCGGAAGTCGACGAATGAAGCAAGCGGGGAGCTAAACGTATCACAGCCGACGGTTTGGAAAATCTTACGGAAAAGGCTAAAGCAGAAGCCTTACCGTTTCGAACTCATTGATGGGGACATGCTGCGCCGAGTGTGGGAGGAACTTGATTATCGGCTTGGTGTCTGCCGAATCACTAAAGGGGCACATATCGAACATTTGTGAATGCCTAAAAAAACTTTTTGAGTTTTTGTATGTGTGTGCAAAGCATTGTGAAAATATCTCAAATAATAAAGTTATTGTAGAGCTGTGAAATCGCTTCAATCATTTGTAATGACCCTGCATATACTTCCAAAAGTCTGTAACAACTCTGCTGCGAGTTTGCCGATACGACTATGTTGTGGTCAGTTAAGACAGCCAACACCACGATTTGTCGATGTAAGTTTAGTATACGCGCAGCAAGAGGCCAATGCATTGTTACTGTGTCCAGAACGGAGCTGTACTTTCGTTTCGCATTGCATACGAGAGATTTGGAAGCGTACAAGACAACCTAAGAAACATAAGAGAATAAAGCAGCAGAGAGACTCTCATATTCCAGCGATACAATCCTTCTAAAGACAGACGAAACAGTCTGCGCAATGAGCTTTCAAATATATTCTGTTCACGACGAGGGTAAATGTCATCTACCTTTTTTTAAGACAACATACGCTATAGTTGCATGAAGGATCAATCAAGCCCTCTGTCTGCATGGAAGTTTTCCATTATGATCAGCTATAAACTACTTCCACATTCAAGCCTTCTACTTCCTGTGTTCTTTTCCTCAGACATTCATCTTTACGCCACGTCTCTCTCATTTCTTCAGACAATTTCACACTTATTCTCCTACCACTTCGACTTTATTTTAAGACTTTCGTTCTGAAAACGTTTCTTCCTGCTGCTTCTTCTCATTTCGTGTTATGTATTGTCAAAGCCAACTGGTTTTCAATACATATTCCCAGAAATAATTGAAGATATTTTTTGTTAGCCTGCCTCCGTTCTTTGCGTATAGATGTCCAAGAACATATCTTATTTTCCTAAGGATTTTGTTATTTCAAAAATGGTTCAAATGGCTCTGAGCACTATGGGACTTAACATCTATGGTCATCAGTCCCCTAGAACTTAGAACTACTTAAACCTAACTAACCTAAGGACATCAGACAACACCCAGTCATCACGAGGCAGAGAAAATCGCTGACCCCGCCGGGAATCGAACGCGGGAACCCGGGCGCGGGAGGCGAGAACGCTACCGCACGACCATGAGCTGCGGACTTTTGTTATTTCCTTTACGTTTCGTCGCATCTCTGAATTCTGTGCCTCTTAAGGGAAATAACATTTTTTTTCAAAATTTATCTTTATAATACTTCTAGTGTGTCTCATATACAGGTTGGTCCATTGATAGTGACCGGGCCAAATATCTCACGAAATAAGGTTAACGGACATCATTTTGAGCATTTATTGGATTAATGTGGTATTTACAGGTAATCACGCTGTAACAGCATAGTTCTCAGAAATGATAAGTTCACAAAGGTACATGTATCACACTGGAACAACCGAAATAGCATGTTCAAACGTACCTACGTCCTGTATTTTAATTTAAAAAACCTACCTGTTACCAACTGTTCGTCTAAAATCGCGAGCCATTTGGTTGTGCCTATTACAGCGCCTTCTATCACAAAGCGAAAAAGTGGTCCAACTAAAACATCCATATTTCTTTACGTACTTCACGAATATATAATAAAAAATGGGGGTTTCTATTTAAAAAACGCAGTTGATATCGGTTTGACCTATGGCAGCGCCATCTAGCAGGTCAACCATAGCGCCATCTGGTTTCCCCCTTCAAGCTAGACGAGTTTCGCCCGTTGTAGTTTTTTCGTTTGACGCATATTTAGTGAGATATTTGGCCCGGTCACGATCAATGGACCACCCTGTATAATTCAGTGTTAGGCATTTGCAGACGTAGTGGCAATCTGGGTTCACTGACGTGTTGTAATTTCTTTTTGTTTTATTTCTCTATATGCGCTTTTTATAACAGATAGTTTTAGTTATTCCGAATGCATTCTACAGTTTGTTTGTGCTTTCATCTGCAGCATATTTTTATAATGCCTTTTTAAAAAAATTATCTCTCCTTGATCATCGAACTTTTTAATCTTTTCTATTTCACCAATGCATCTTGCTAAAATTTGTAGAGCATTTTTGTGTTAATGATTAAATTTAGTTTTTCTGCTGACAGTTTTAATCCGCTGCATTGTCTATGAACGGCCTTGCCGCAGTAGTAACACCAGTTCCCGTCAGATCACCTAAGTTAAACGCTGTCAGACTTGGCTATCACTTGGACAGGTGACCTTCCGGGTCTGCCGAGCGATGTTGAAAAGCGGGCCGGTTCACGCAGCTCTTATGAAGCCATCCGAGGAGCCACATGGTTGAGAAGTAGGGGCTCCAGTCACGAAAACTGACCATGGCTGGTGGAGTGGTATCCTGACCACTTGCCCCTCCATATCCGCATTCAGTGGCACCCGTCGTGTGAGGACGATTCGGCGGTCGGTCGGTACCGTTGTACCGTCCGAGGCCTGTTTGGACGGAGTCTATAGGCTATGTGTTCATGCGATATTGATTTGTGTTTCAGCACCCGCTAATTTTTCAGATAGTTCAGTAAAACCGGTTGCAACATACAAGTAATACTTCAATACACTGCAGCCTTTGTTCCAGGTTTCTTGGTGACAGGTGACTCCTATAGCAGCTACGTTGAGAGATGAAGTGGCTGGCGTTGGGAAGGAAGTCATGGCTGGCCACATCACGCCAGTCAGAAGACTAACGACTCAAAAAAACTTGCTTCAATTTTTCGTTCCAAAAACTTAGAATTTTTTCAAATACACGTTTGAAGAGTCCGTGAGATAAGCCATCTTACCTTACTGCTGTATTTGCGTTTAAGGGCTTAGAGATTTCGCCGACTAAATTAAGTTTTGTGATTGTTTTTGCTACCTTGTCACAGATCAGTTTTGCCAGTTTAAATGTGAGAGCGAAATCTTGGATTACGTCCCAAATTGTTTCTTGGTATCCAGAAATGTTTCAGTTGCGTTTTCAGAATTTAGTTGTTTCTGACGGATGGTAGATCATAGAAGTCCCTAACCATTTCTGGGAAGGAGCACTCTAATTCAACTGAATTGTTTACAATACGAAGGAATATGAATATGAAATGGAGAAAGATAACGTAATTCAATGAAATCACTATCGTTCGGCATGTTTGCTCTCCATGTTCAAGCATAGCTGCCACCTGTCCTCGGTGCACCTGAACATGCACTGAAACACTGCTGGAGTAATTGTACGTTCCTCTCCCGAAAAGCATTAACGCGTGTGCTGCAGATCGCTGATCTTCACCTTGAGCGTCCGACTATTGATGTGATGCCATACAAAGACGTCAGTTCAAGCGAGCGTGCTGCCCAAAACCATCACGTGCCTCGTCAGATCCAGCGCCCTAGGACCTTTTCGTTGAGCTACTTATGCACAATGTGTGCTAAGTGTGCTGGGGTTCCGTCCTGTTGAAACAGCAACAAATCCAGAACGTCGGAAAACAATTGCGGCGGTCAAACATGTCCATGTACGATGTTTCGTGAGTGGATAGTCGATGTGCTGTTGCGTGAGGTGAGGATAACGTTGACGAAACTGTTCTTGAACCTCAGCAAAGGGTAATCGATTTAGGCTACAAATCACGACGCTGATCCGTTGTTCTGAGGGCAACATCTTTCAGACTACCTGAAATAAAGAGAAAAAAAATTAGCATTGTCCCTGATAAGGTTAGGGACTTCTCGGACACAGTGTATAGGTAAATTCCGATTTATTCTTAATAAATACAGGGTTCTCCAGAAAATTACAAATTTCGAATACTGTATAGCAGACGAATGATCGTGACGGCTATTACGTTAACGGGAAGACTTTCCGTTTATTCATGTCGCGGCAGCGGATAGGTACAAAACGTCGTTCTCTGCGATTTTTTTTTTAAGGCGGAAATCTACCGTAATAATTCGTCATTCTTACGGGTAGGGTGCCTGACTGAGTCCCATCTGCTCATCATATTAGAAAATGTATGCTCAAACATGAAGAAGCATATTCTATCTTGCGAAAAAAGTCTGCTGTTGATAATCTAACGATCCGTCCACCAGAGGGTGAATCTGTCAGCGCTGTTTAAATTGCGATCCAGTAACACCTTCTTTCTCCGTTTCTCTGTTCGACAACATATTCGGCACCACAGTTACTCCGTAGAGGTGTATCAGAAATACTGAATGAATTACAATTCCTCCCTTATTGCAGAATGTACAACTGCTAAATCTTCGAGTCCTTGTGTCGCGAACGGCAATTGGGTCACGGCTGAATGAGGATGTCAATTTCCCTAACAACATGCACGTCGGGCGAAGCCTTCCTTAACTGCTATGTCAACAAACAAACTTTCCGTTAGAGGGCAAATGAAAATCCTTATCAGCTTAACGAGCGTCCATTAATAGCACCAAGGTTTCAGGGTGATGCGCTGTTCCAAGTCGCCAGATATTCACCCCTCATCTCTGTTAACGTTAGACGGCAATATGGTGTGATATGCTGCTATGAGTTAAACATTCTTTGCACAGGATTTAACGCCGGAAACATGTGGTTTCAGCTCGACCGAAACAAATTGTGTTCAACAGCAACAGCGGACATTACCTACGACCATCAGTGAACCACAAATAAAACAGAGCAGAAATAAAGAATTCATTGTTATCCATCGAGCTATAAGAAACTGAGCATTACACAGCTTTACAAGTGGCTACCAGGCTGTTTAGTCAGAAATGGGACCATCTTTCAAATGGTTCAAATGGCTCTGAGCACTACGGGACTCAACTGCTGAGGTCATTAGTCCCCTAGAACTTAGAACTAGTTAAACCTAACTAACCTAAGGACATCACAAACATCCATGCCCGAGGCAGGATTCGAACCTGGGACCGTAGCGGACCATCTTTCCGATGCCATTTAAAAAAAAATAATGCTTTTTGCAAAAGTGCAGTTAACAGTGCACTGTATCCAACCATTGCCGCAAGTAAATATAGTGTGTGCAAGCATTATTTCAGTGTGTTAGATAGTGTCCTAAATGCCTAAACAATCAGTGGTGTCGAATAGGCGATCCGATTACCAGAACCGAGACGCCGATTGTTCAACAAAATAATAACTCCGGACCGATGTCCAATGAAGTTAATGTTGACTTCTTTTTCCAGTATTTGTAGAATCTTGATTCTACATCAAGTTCCACGAAAACGGATAACGGAAAACGGATAACGACGCAAGTATTAAATATCTTTATTGGAAAGGAGCAATTAACAAGGCAATACGTGAATTGTTTCGCCATGAATATTTATTTTTTCCTGCAGGATAACGATAGATGCAACAGGCTATGCAACTATTAAGGAAAAACTTGACTGCTGCTTCTTCATGAGCCACCCTGCGTCCCAGACTTCGTAATACGTTACTTCTGGGGTGTTCACTTATAGTTAATAAAGAGGAAATGTGTGACGAACGACGACGTGGAAGCCGTCGTATGCACTAACTTACAACGACTTTCTGAGAATGATCTATAACGTTTGCCTCAAAAGGAGACCTACATTAAAACGCCAAACGAGCGAATGGTGTCTTCAGTTACGACCGTTCGAAGCAGCTCTCGTGTAGATAGTTGCTGGAGAGCCTAATTATATGAATGCTCAGAGAAGTGTACAGCTCCACTCCAGCTGAGAAGCGTGACTGCGAAGAGTAACAGTAAATCAACATCAGACTGTGACAACAAAATTTATTGCTTTCTAAAGATGCAGATAAGCATCCACAATGAATGGATAAGGTTGATAGACAGGTTTGAAATGTGCCATGGAAAAAAATTTCAATGAGATTAAGATGATGTATAACCGAAAGAAAACAGTAAAAATTATCAATGGGGTGATAGAACCAGCAGATGGTTTTTTTTATATTTGAGGCAGATGACTGACAGCAAAACAAATAACCAGAAGAGTAATCAGAGCCCGTTGGACTTAAGATGGTCTGAAATGAGTTTTCTAGACCAAGCTTCCTACATAAATAACGTTTACGATATCTATGACCTCCTTGACGTGATCTTTCAATGGGAACATCATTTAAATACTGAAGATTGCTTGGTGAGCAATGTGCTAGATGCATCTTGGGAGTTACTAGGCGAGAGAGTATACAATGGACCAAGGATCATGCTGAGTGGGAGATTAAATTATGACCGTCGTAGACGTTAGAAAATTGTAGCAAAATGCGGAAAGACCAGAAGAGGACCAACTCTTGGTGTGTGGAGTGGCAATTGATCGTTAACATAAGGAAATGTAACGTATTGTGAATACATAGAAAGACAGTTTTTGTATGTCTATACTGTAGCAGAACAATCACTGGTAGCAGTTATCAGTATAAATTATCTAGGACTATGCATACGGAGCGATCTGAATGGAACAACCACATAAAGTTAACCGCGAGTAAGGCAGATGACAGACTGAGATTCGTTGGAAGAATACTCGGGAAATGTTCTTTGTCATCAGAATAGTAGCTTCCAAAATACTCGTTCGACCATTATCAGAATACTGCCTGTGTGTAGGAATCTGTACCAGACCGGAGTAACGTAAGAAATAGAGAAGATCCAAAGAAGAGAAGCGCGTTTCGTCACAGGTTCATTTAGTAAGCACGAAAACTGCACAGACATGATCAAATGGTTCAAATTGCTCTGAGCACTATGGGACTTAACATCTGAGATCATCAGTCCCCTAGAACTTAGAACTACTTAAACCTAACTAACTTAAGGACACCACACACATCCATGCCCGAGGCAGGATTCGAACCTGCGACCGTAGCGCTCGCGCTGCTCCAGATATGATCAGCCAACTCCAATGGCAGACACTGCAAGAGAGACGTACGGCATCACGGTGTAGGTTATTGTTAAACTTCCTCGAGTAACCATGCGTCGTTTGTGATACCCTTCCACAAACAGAGCGACATGCCTGGTGAAGAGGAGTCAACTGGGACAATAAGTGACATTCTATAGTATCTAGCGAAGAGTCCCGCTTCTAACAAAATCTGTAGATGGAGATCAATACATGCCTACAAATAGCAAGTTCAGATGGATGTAGGTTGCAGTAGTTATTCGGCGATGAAGAGTTTTGTACAAGATACATCAACGTACACAGCTGTAGCGAGCCACAACTACAGCAGCAATGGTAAATTTTCTGTTACACTTTATACTTCATTTATGCAGTCTTTTACTTTATCCAATTATGATAGGAAATTGTAGTAATGTTGCAACGCAACATAGAGCCCTCGTTCGCTAATTGCGTATTGCTGGCAGTATAATTCAAACTACACAGGAGAGCGAATGTGGACAATTTGATTGTGATACTATTGCAGTATTCACCGAAAAACTTCGGTAAACAAATCAAAAAAGTGAAAATACGCTGTCGGGCATTGAACTACCTGCCATTGCCAGAACACTTTGCTGTATGAAGTGATAGCGCTTTCTCTGTATGGACCACAGCTATTATATGGAAATTGTTCCGTCGCTTTTCATACAGAGGCTGTGTAGATTTGACACACATTCTTTCGTCATATGCTCGACGTAATTGCTAGAGTACTTTTCGATGATGACAGAGGTCAACAAGCTGCACATTCGCGTCCCGGCTCATCCCATAGCGTTCTTGGCTTCGAATGCCAATTTTAGGACGAGCTTGTGTTGCGACTTCATTGATGAGATGCCAGGTGTTTGCGAGTTACCATACTGTCTAGGGAAGAGCTGACTGTCTACGATTACTTCTCTCAGATAAAGGCATCTAAGAGTCGTGCTTTCAATTCATACTGTGGTAGATTTGTCAGCGTCAGTTTTCATAATGTCTCTAGGTTGCAATTTCATCTCTGACGATGACTGGAAAGATATAGAATTCCACCTAACGCAATGGTATTTTCACCACACATTATGTTAATTTAAGTGTCCATTTGTCCCGAGACGGAGTGTTGCATAATCGAAAATATACGTAAACCGCGGTAGTTATAAAGATGCAATTTACTATATACCAGGGGACTTTTCATCTGCGAGTTCCCTGTTGTAGATGAAAAGTGAAGTGCACTCCAGAATGTGAAGTCCTTAAGAATACTTAGAGCAACCTGTGTCTCTTTTAGCTCTGCTGATACTGTATCATACTGCCGTAAAAGAGTAAATCATTTTGTCTAGGGCTCAGTATCTCCACAATTCAGTCATATTCTGACTGTACCCAGAAACGTGCATGCCGGCTTCCGTACAGGTAGTTATTGTGGTGACCACTTCTATCCCTGGAAATGATTGCAAATAAAGGGTTTTAAAATATTAGTTAAGATTTATTCCTAGACGTCTTTGGGAGACATTAACGGAAATATAGCAAACCTTTCTCAAAAATTTTCTCATTTAGTTGTGTGGAAGTTTCCCACCGTTCACATACAATCATTTTGTAGTCACTCATTCACACTTTGATTTATCGCATTACGTTGATCTCATCACGAAGAATACCCTGCAGGCTTGCGAAGCCAGCCAGACCCCCATTGAAAGAGAGATATAACCGTCAGAAATTGTTTCTGTACGCTGAATTGACGATGAAATGTCATGAAACTTACTCATTCTCCTTGCACTAACAACGGACACAGCAAAATTATACAAAAAAAAAATTTTTTTTAAAACGGATTAATAGAAGAAATTATTTGCTTGTAGAGTTAGTAGTAAAACAAATAACTCCTAGTATGGGTCTGCAATCTGTATGAACTTTACTATTAACAATGTCTAGATAGCTTAGTGATTTATTATTTAATTTATTGTATTACTTCATGTTACATATTTCCGCTGCTGCCATATTGCACCTGCCTTAGAACTTCGGAAATATAGATCAGTTCAAATACAGTGAATTCCATGTCGAAGCAAGGATTCATTTTGGAACCTGGATCCGATGATGGCCGTAGTCAATAAATGTTACGTGAAATAATGAAATAAATAAAAAAATCTTTGATAATCTAGACGACACTATTCTAAGTGCACTAAGGTAAACTATTACTGGTTGTACGACTAGAAGCATAATTATTGTAGAATAATTTCCCTGTGTGAATAATTTTCCTGTGTGTTGCAAGATCGCAGATCTAATCAAAATGAACATTGATATTGTCATACTGTTAACATGGTTTTTCAAACGATTGGCTCTGGCTCTGAGCACTATGGGTCTTAACATCTGAGGTCATCGGTCCGCTAGAATTTAGAACTACTTAATCCTAACTAACATAAGGACATCACACACATCCATGACCGAGGCAGGATTCGAACCTGCGACCGTAGCGGTCGCGCGGTTCCAGACTGAAGCGCCTAAAATAACATGGTTTTCAAGTTCTATTTAAATAATGAGCTAATTTTGTGAATACATAATTAGGACGACATATTTTTCTTTAATTTTTTTAATATATACACAGTTTCTTCCCCCGTATTCAGCAGCAGATCCATATAAATAAAAATGAAAATGTTCGTATGTTCAAAATCGTATATCTCCTAGAGTTCTTGACAGGTTGCTTTGAAATTTAGACACAACGTTACATTCTACACTGAAGTGCCAAAGAAACTGGTATAGGCATGCGTATCCAAATGCAGAGACATGTAAACAGGCAGAATACGGCGCTCCGGTCAGCATCGCCTATGTAAGACAACATGTGTCTGGCGTAGTTCTTAAATTGGTTACTGCTGCTGCAATGACAGGTTATCAAGATTTAAGTTAGTTTGAACGAGGTGTTATACCCGGCGCACGACCTATGGGACACAGCATCTCCGACGTAGCGATGAAGCGGGGGTTTCATGATACAACCATTTCGCGAGTATTAAGTGAAGATCAGGAATCCGGTAAAACATCAAACCTCCGACATCGGTACTGCCGGATAAAGATGCTGCAAGAGCAGGACCAACGACGACTGAAAATAATCATTCGGCATGACAGAAGTACAACCCTTGCGCAAATTGCTGCAAATTTCAATGCTGGGCCATCAACAAATGTCACCGTGCGAACCATTCAACGAAACATCGTCGATATCGGCTTTCGGAGCCGAAGGCCCACTTGTGGACTCTTGACGACTGCGCGGTACAGAGATTTACGCTTCGCCTGAGCCGTCAACACCGACATTGGATTGTTAATGAGTGGGAACGTTTTGCCTGATCGGAGGAGTCTCGTTTCAAACTGTACCCAGCGGATGGACGTGTACGGGTATGGAGACAACCTCATGAATACATGGACCCTGCATGTTAGAAGGAGATTGTTCAAGATGGTGGAGGCTCTGTAATGGTGTGGAGCGTGTAGAGTTGGTGTGATATGAGACCCCGACAGATCTAGATACGACTCTGACAGGTGACACGTACGAAAGGATCCTGTCTGATCACCTGCATCCTTTCATATCCATTGTGAATTCCGACGGACTTGGACAATTCCAGCAGGACAACGCGACACCCACACGTCAAGAGTTGCTACAGAGTGGCTCTAGGGACATTCTTCTGAGTTTAAACGCTTCCTCTGGCCACCAAACTCTCCGGACATGAACATTATTGAGCATATCTGGGATGCCTTGTAACGTGCTGTTCAGATATATATACGAGGGATGGAACATTAAATAGTGGCAACTATTTATTTACAGCCTGTACAAAATAGATACGTGTTTCAAAGTTTTACTGACCTTCAAAGCAGTCACCAGCATTGTGCATAGCCCGCTGCCAGCGATGTGTAAGTCGTAGGACACTCTTAGCAGTGCCAGTTGTGTTGACAGTTCGTGCGGAGCGGTCTATTGCCCGACGAATTTGTAGCAGTTCTGAAGCAAATGCCGTGAAGTGTTTCCTTCAGTTAAGAAATCGAGTTGAACTTACGAGGGTTTAAGTCACGAGAGTGCAGTAGGTGGTATAGCACCTAACAGCCCCATCAGTCAAACAAATCAGTAACAGCTTGCACTGTACGTGCTTGAGCATTGTCCTGCAGAAAGTGTCATTTCTGTCTCTATGCTATTCATTTTTGGGACACAACCTACGACCAGCTTAGAGACAGAAGCGATGACACTTTCTGCAGGAGCTGACCATCATTTTGCAAATTCGATATTTGAAGAAACGAACGCCTACTTTGTATGTATATAGACACTGTAAATGTTTCTAATTGCAAAGCTTCAAAAGTTTTTTACCGCATGCTTTGAAATTTTGACACAACGTTGCCCTAGAGTACGCGTGTGTTTTATACTCCTATTTTTTTGTAACAACATTTCGCTACTATTAAATCTACAAAATAATATTCATTAAAAAATAGGTGTACAAAACGCACGCGTACATCAGGGCAACGTTATGTCAAAATTTCAAAACATGCAGTCAAAACCTTTTGGAACATTGCGATCAGAAACAATTACGGTTTCATTTTAATTGAATCAACTGTGGGTTCCTGGTGAAGCATTGGGAATGAAACAAACACTGTTTTTAGGCTTGTTTATCAGTTTACGAATGTAGGCGTTCGTTTTTTCAAAGTCTCACATCTGCTAAAGCTCGTCGCGCATTGCTTTGAAATTTTGGCACAACGTTGATTTTAATAAGGGCGTGTTTTAGGTACCTATTTTTTAATATACGATCATTTTTAACACATATAATTCACACATCAAAAAAAGTTTTGCATCACCCCGGTTCCCAGAAATCCTGAAGGTAGACATTGACTGTGGATATTGAATCACAAACACAGTCCCTTTGACTGTTCAGAGATGTCACTAAACCCGCTCAAAGATGTAAACAACCATGCATGAGCGGCGCCTGTTAAGCGGAGGGGGTCCAACAGCCGATCAGTTCCAGTTATTCCACCAGAAAGGAGGTACACGGCTCGTGTTGTCTGTAGTTCAACCATGCCTAGACGGTCAGTACCGCAGTTCCATCGCGTCCGCATTGTTACTTTGTGCCAGGAATGCCTCTCAACAAGGGCGTCTCGGAGGGAACCAAAGCGATGTTATTCGAACATAGAGGAGATAGAGAGAGACAGGAACTATCGATGACATGCCTCGCTCAGGCCGTCCAAGGAGTACTTCTGCAGTGGATGACCGCTACCTACGGATTATGACTCCGAGGAACTCTGACATCAACGCCACCATGTTGAATAATGCTTTTCGTACAGTCACAGGACGTCGTGTTACGACTCACTGTGCACAATAGACTGCATGATGGGCAACTTCACTCCCGACGTCCATGGCGAGGTCCATCTTTGCAACCACGACACCATGCAGCGCGGTACAGATGGGCCCAACAACATGCCGAATGGACCGCTCAGGATGGGCATCACGTTCTCTTCACCAATGGGCGTCGCATATGCCTTCAACCAGACAATTGTTGGAGACGTGTTTGGAGGCAATCCGGACAGGCTGAACGCCTTAGACACACTGTCCAGCTAGTGCAGCAAGGAGGAGGTTCCCTGCTGTTCTGGGGTGGCATTATGTGGGGCCGACGCACGCCGCTGGTGGTCATGGAAGGCGCCGTAACGGCTGTACGATACGTGAACGCCATCCTCCGAGTGATAGTGCAACCATATTGGCAGCATATTGGCGAGACATTCGTCTTCATGGACGACAATTCGCGCCCCCATCGTGCACATCTTGTGAATGACTTCCTTCAGGATAACGACATCGCTCGACTAGAGTGGCCAGCATGTTCTCCAGACATGAACCCTATCGAACATGCCTGGGACGGATTGAATAGGGCTGTTTATGGACGACGTGACTCACCAACCACTCTGAAGGATCTACGCCGAATCGCCGTTGAGGAGTGGGACAGTCTGGACCAACAGTGAGTTGACGAACTTGTGGGCAGTATGCCACGTCGAACATAGGCATGCATCAATGCAAGAGGACGTGCTACAGGGTGTTAGAGGTACCGGTGTCTCCAGCAATCTGGACCACCACCTCTGAAGGTCTCTCTGTATGGTGGTACAACATGCAATGTGTGGGTTGCATGAGCAATAAATAGGGCGGAAATGATGTTTATGTCGATCTCTATTCCAATTTTCTGTGCAGGTTCCGGAACTCTCGGAACCGAGCTGATGCAAAACATTTTTTGATGTTTGTATATAAATATATATGTAACATATAAAGGGAAAACATTATTACCAAAAATTTCAAACTGTAGGTCTACTTTTCCGATTTACTTCAAATTTTTACGCGTTACAGTAATAAAAGTTTAGACACATAGAGGCTGTAACCTTTTTAGTATATAAATATGTATATAAAATATACAACAGTGAAACGTTGCTAGCAAAAAGGAAAGTTGTATTTATGACTCATTGGTTTATGATTACAACACTACTACAGAATCTGAATTTGCAACAACGATAAACAAGACTCAAAGTGAGAAAGAGGGAGGAAGAAGAGAAGGACCGACAGGTGGGAAGAAATGGTTATAGTAAACGCGAAGGAGGAGAGAGAGAAGGGGCGGGAGGAGATGGAGAGACAGGGGGAAGGAGAAAGAGAGAGCAGAGGAAGTGATGGACAAAGAAAGGGTGAGAGGGAGGTAGACAGAACCAGCGGAGAGAAGGAGATTAGGACGTATATGCAGTTCCCATATATATTAGAAACGTGTTCTTTTTCTTTTGTTTCTTTTCCATTTAAGCAGACTGAGCCAGAGTAAAGCATGGTCGGTTACAGCTAGTGGCTGAAAAACTTTTAAACCGCCATTCTGAAGAAATGCTCCGCAAAGAAATTGTTTGTAACTTGCATTGTCTTTGTGTTAATTTTAATTCTTGTGAAACAAATTTGTATTAATTGTCTCAAATGTCATAAGGAATAAAAGTACAAAGTCAGTGCAAGAACTCCAATGTCTTTGATTCATCCTCTGTCAGAAGTACTCCCCACATTACTCTTGTTATTAGTTTTTCTGAATAAATAGCTTATTAAATTTAGCAGAATTAGCCTGAAAGAGATGTCCATGGAATAGAAGACAGTGAAAGTTTGCACAATATATCGTTTCTGTTCGCTCAGATGCTTACTCGCAGTTTGACAGTAATGACGAGTGCTTCAAGAGAAATCGTAAATAATTTAGGAGATGGCAGTACAGACTAATTCGAGTAAAACATTTCGCAATTCATGTGTCGGTTTTTAGTGGTTATAGAGGCACTGCCCTTAGAAGGTACCCCAATAAATTCTCACAGAAGATGTTAAGCAAAGGGAAGTTTCCTGACTTCCATCCCTGACATCAATGCACTTTTGAATTCCCTTCGAAACGCACTGTGTAGTTCTTTTGAGGTCGTCGTGGCGGTTATGGGGCCAGCACTACACTGAGGTGACAGAAGCCATGCGATAGCGATAAGCACATGTAAAGATGGCGGCAGTATCTTGAACACGTGGTATAAAATGGCAGTGCGTTGGCGAAGCTGTCAAATGTACGCAGCTGATTCATGAGGAAAGGTGTCTGACGTGATTAGGGCCTCACGACGTTAGGGAAATTAATATCACGAGTCTCACAGTGTCGAGTGTGTGCCGAGAATAATAAATTTCAGGCATTGCCTCTCGCAACAGGCAACACAGTGGCTGATGGCTTTCCCTTAACGACCGAGAGCAGCGGCATGTGCATAGAGTCGACAGTGCTAACAGACAAGCAACACTTCATGAATAACGACGAACGTATAGTTTTGGACAGTGTGGCCAAAACTGGTGTTAATGTGTTATGGTAGCGAACGATTGACGCGAGAGCCTTTGCTATAAACAGCATGACATCGCATGCAGCTCTTCTCCTGGGCTCGTGACCGTATCGGTTGGACCCTAGGCGACTGCAAAACCATGGCTTGGTCCGATTTAAGTTAGAAAGTGTTGTGTCACCGCCAGACACCACACTTGCTAGGTGGTAGCCTTTAAATCGGCCGCGGTCCGTTAGTATACGTCGGACCCGCATGTCGCCACTGTCAGTGATTGCAGACCGAGCGCCGCCACACGGCAGGTCTAGAGAGACGTTCTAGCACTCGCCCCAGTTGTACAGCCGACTTTGCTAGCGATGCTACACTGACAAATACGCTCTCATTTGCCGAGACGATAGTTAGCATAGCCTTCAGCTACGTCATTTGCTACGATCTAGCAAGGCGCCATTATCAATAGATATATAACTTATGATGCCTGTACCGTCAGACCGATGTACACCACTTCTGGATTAAAGTTAAGTATTACAGCAACTGCGTCCGTTTTTCTAAGTTCTCATTTCCTTGTAATGTTCCAGACCTCACGCCAATCTGCGTGCATTTCGGCCTCCTCCAGCAACACGGTGTTGGCTCTTCTGCCAACACTTCAGAAAGAGCTGATGATACAGTTCGTGTGTGACGCAGACTCTACAAAGCCGTGGACCCAAATTGCCTACAAGGCAGTGTGCAAGTTGGTGGGCTGTGTTTACATGGGTCCTCTAGTCAACTGAGCCGATCACTGACTGCAAATGGTTTTCTCGGCTACTTGAAGACCATCTGCAGCCATTCACGAACTTCATGTTCCCGAACGACGATGGAAATTTTATGGATGGCAATGCACCATGTCACCGGGCCGTAATTTTTCGCGATTGGTTTGAAGAACATTCTGAACAACTAGAGCGAATGACTTGGCCACCCAGATCACCCGACATGAATCTCACCAAACATTTATGGGACATAACCGAGAGATCAGTTCGTGCACGAACTCCTGCACCGGCAACACTTCGCAATTATGGACGGCTATAGAGGCAGCACGGTTCGGTATTTCTGTAGGGCACTTCCAACGTTTTGTTGAGTCCATTGCTGCACTACCCCGGGCAAAAGGAGATCCGACGCTTCTGTCACCTCAGTATATTCATTATCCGAACGATCAATTCGTCTTTTCTATTGTTTTTCTTTGTAAACGTCACCTTTTACAAACAGGCAAAAATCTAAACAGTGAAGGTCTCGGACAATGGTGACCAAGAAATGTGACCATTCCTACTGATCCATCTTCCGGGGAATGTTAGTTTCAGATGACGTGTCAGTGACGACTTAAAACTGCAAGGGCTTCGTCCTGCTGGAAGAACATATCCATCCTCGTGGCCAAAGGTTTTTCTTCCAGTAATGTTGGAAGCTCATTTTCAAGAAAGTCTTGCTAACAGGACCCTGTAAGACTACGTAGTAATATAACAGACTCAATCAACTGATTGCCAGTAACGCCACACCTCACCTTTACAGAGATGCGTTTCTGAAAACATGTGGTTTTGTCGAACCACCGATGACAGTTCTGACAAGGGAACCTCCTCATCGCACCCCCCCCCCCCCCCTCAGATTTAGTTATAAGTTGGCACAGGGATAGGCCTTGAAAAACTGTACACAGATCAATCGAGAAAACAGGAAGAAGTTGTGAGGAACTATGAAAAAAATAAGCAAAATATACAAACTGAGTAGATGCGCAAGCTAGGCAACATTAAGGAGCGTGTTAGTTTACGAGCGCTGTGGTCCCGTGGTTAGCGTGAGCAGCTGCGGAACGACATGTCCTGGGTTCAAATCTTCTCTCGAGTGAAAAGTTTAATTTTTTATTTTCAGATAATTATCAAAGTTCAGGCACTCACACATAATCAACTTCGCTCTCCAAAATTCCAGGACATGTTCAGATTTGCTTGGACATATACAGGATTTGACGCTCTACGCACGGAAACATTTGAAAACGTAAAAAACATATGTTTTGACAGAGCACAGGGAAAACTGTTTGACTGTGAAACTGTTGCATTCATTTGATGCAGTTTGTGTGACAAACTCTTATGTTTCCATCACTTTTTTGGGAGTGATTATCACATCCACAAGAAAACCTAAATCGGGTAAGTTAGAAGAATCTTTTTACCCATTCGCCAAGTGTGCAAGTTAGGTGGGTCGACAACATATTCCTGTCATGTGACGCACATGCCGTCACCAGTGTCGTAAAGAATATATCAGACGTGTTTTCCTGTGGAGAATTCGGTTGACCTATGACCTTGCGATCAAATGTTTTCGGTTCCTATTGGAGAGGCACGTCCTTTCGTCTACTAATCGCACGGTTTTGCGGTGCGGTCGCAAAACACAGACACTAAACTTATTACAGTGAACAGAGACGTCAATTAATGAACGGACAGATCGTAATTTTGCGAAAATAAAGAAAGTAAAGTTTTCACTCGAGGGAGGATTCGAACCAAGGACCTTTCGTTCCGCAGTTGCTCAGTCTAACCACGAGACCATAGCGCTCATCAGCTAACATGGTCCATTATGTTGCGTATCTTCCACATGGACTGATCAGTTTGTATATTTTGCTTATTTTTTCATAGTTCCACACAACTTCTTCCTGTTTTCTCGATTGATCTGTGTTCAGTTTTTCAAGGCCTATCCACTGTGTCAATTTATAACTAAATCTGAGGGGGGTGCGATGGGGAGGTTCCCTTGTGAGTGGTGTTGCAGTCACGATGAAAGTGGCTCCACTGTAAGCAATATTAATGGGATAAATTGGCGCTTTACAATTAGCCAGCTGTAAAATTCCCATCATCTAACTTCGTGTCCCTCTCAAAGGTGTTGAATCCGTTGTGAATGACAAATATAGTTGAGCTTCCGTAATGTAGCCACACTCTTGATGTAGAGCATCGATACGTGTAGAAGTTCTGCGAGAGCTTGTGAAAGGACTACTTTCTACCAACTGAATAATGTTTTCTAGTTCATCACACACTGTTCAATTCCAAGTTCGTGTGTGACTGAAGGAAGAAAATGGCAACACCAAGAAGGAGTCGAGTGACGTAAACGAAAGTTGGTAGGCATGTTTGTACATCATCTGCCATATTCTCTACGAGATGCTGAAGCGTTTCCGTTAAAAAAACGCACACAAATGCCATATCGGCGTACTAAGCATTGGTAAACACATGCAGCTCTCTTCAACGATACAGTAGAACTGGCCAGCAAATCACAATCACAGTCATAGTTGAAGAAGAATTCAGCTATGAAAGGCTCAAGCACAGCTTCATAACTTGATCTTAAAAACAAAAAAACAATCGATAAATAAACGTATTGCAATGGAGTAGCATCATGCAAAACGAAAACTTAACTCTGTAACCAGCTGCATCTCTGTAACCAACAGAACTGGACACATGTTATTTGGAATGTTTTATTCGAAGAAGACTATACCACCATTCCCTAAATATTTACTATTCCTCCTGAAATGCACTGTATACGGCTGAACATCAAAATAATTTCTGCTCTAAATTTCATCTGACTTATGCCCTCGTGGAATCAGCGGTTGCCTTATATTACGGTATGGTGCTAATTTCTATTTTGGGACTATCTAATTACATCTGAATGAAACACAGTTTTTGTGCCATATGCGCTCCGTCTTTATTCTTGCAAAGCATCTTCAGTGGCCTGGAACATGCACATAGTTTTGTTTATACTATTCAGTTTATATTTAGGACATTGTATAATTGGGTTATACAGAGTTCTGCTACTTTTTGTTTCTCTGCCATACAGTCATAATTTACAGTTCTGCTTACAGATTTCGTGGATGTTGGTCTACATTTTCGTTTTTTGTTCCTCTATTATCGCTGTCCTGCTTCCTATAGTTGCCGTCTGAAATTTTGTTTTAGATGTCACACCTTTTTCTTTTTTTTTAATTGCGTGTGTTTGTTTGTGTTTGTGTGTGTGTGTGTGTGTGTGTGTGTGTGTGTGTGTGAACTGCTGCTGGTTTTGGTATGGTTTGGTTTGGGGCTTTCTTCCACGCCACTGAAGATGCCTTGCAAAGAATAAAGGCGAAATGCGCATGGCATAAAAACTCTGTTTCATTCAGTTGTAATCAGACGGTCCCAAACTAAAAATTATCAACATACCGTAACATTATGCGAAACCGAAGACGACAGGACTACAAAATTTGAAAATGCAACAGTTGCCTTGCTTCGATGACTGCTGGGTTGAAATCAGAAACAGATGCACCGCTGAGAAGCAGAATGTAATTTTTGGGAACCGAGTTTCACGAACGGAACGCATCAGAACGTATAGCGTACGCGATTCGTTATTATTAAATACTGTAAGGTTTTGATTTTCACAGTTACCTATTGCACAAGACATCAGAGAGATTGCGTTTGATGTTACTACCACTGGAAATGATGTGAGTTTCTGGATGAGGGAGGTGTGATCATCCTGAGCACGAACATAAACGTTTCCCACATTAAAATCAAATTAACTGTGTGTTACTCTCGTTAGGAGAAAGGTCCCCCTGGCGGACCGCGCTTCGTAACGGTATCTGCCGTCATGTGAGAATGTCGCCGTCGAACACACTCTCCGTCCGCTGATGTAGTTTCCTCTGGCGGTGAAGTGGATCATTAGTAACAACTGTTTCGGCGCCTCCTTCGAAGATGAACACAGAGATTGCAGAGTCCAAATAGCCTCTTGTCTAGATACAAAATCTTTAACACCACACGTCATTTCGCTTCTAGCTCGTCGTGTACGACACATGAAACACTGATTTATCTGCATGCAGAACCCTTGCAACGCCAAAGATACAAGCGCCAACACTTAGCCCATCTTACACAATGTGTCATTACCTATTGCCACAAGATCAGCGCTCTGTTCTTCAGTTACTAGTAACAGAAATATTAGATTTTTATGCTAGTGGATCTGAGGATGTTAAAGAGCTCAAGTTCTCTCGTGTGTCGAGATCAGAACTGAGCTTTTAACAGCTTGTGAATCTCAATGACACTTCGTGACGTGAATTTTTATACGCTGGGTCTACAAAAAGAGAAATTTTAAGTTTTCAAAATTGTGCTACTGTCTCCTCGTCAGTATTTCGTTATGGTGCTTTGACAGAGGCATTTGTCGAAAAAGACGTGTCCATCTACATCTACGTATATACTCCTCAAGCCTACATACAATGTATGACGGAGGAGACCTTATACCACTGCTAATGCCCTTCTACATCTACATCTACATTTATACTCCGCAAGCCACCCAACGGTGTGTGGCGGAGGGCACTTTACGTGCCACTGTCATTACCTCCCTTTCCTGTTCCAGTCGCGTATGGTTCGCGGGAAGAACGACTGCCGGAAAGTCTCCGTGCGCGCTCGAATCTCTCTAATTTTACATTCGTGATCTCCTCGGGAGGTACAAGTAGGGGGAAGCAATATATTCGATACCTCATCCAGAAACGCACTCTCTCGAAACCTTGACAGCAAGCTACACAGCGATGCAGAGCGCCTCTCTTGCAAAGTCTGCCACTTGAGTTTGCTAAACATCTACTTCCCTGTTCCAGACGCAAATGCAGAGAGAGAAAAACGTCTACATGCTTTCGTACGAGCCCTGAATTCTCTTGTCCTCGCAGTTCAAATGGTTCAAATGGCTCTGAGCACTATGGCACTCAACTGCTGAGGTCATTAGTCCCCTAGAACTTAGAACTAGTTAAACCTAACTAACCTAAGGACATCACAAACATCCATGCCCGAGGCAGGATTCGAACCTGCGACCGTAGCGGTCTTGCGGTTCCAGACTGCAGCGCCTTTAACCGCACGGCCACTTCGGCCGGCGTCCTCGCAGTGATTAGGTGTGTGTACGAGGGGCGATGAGGAAGTAATGCAATACTTTTTTCCTCAAAGCAGGTTAGTATTATTCAGGATTCTGATACACCACATGTTCCCCACTCTTTTGGCTACAAAACTCTGTTTTTCAACACAATCTCCGTTCAATGCGCTGTCCTTACGCCATCTCACTAGGAGCACCAGTATTCACGCAGGGTACCACTCTCTTGGTCCACGTCAGAGCCAACGACTTGCTGCGTCAATAATCTCCCCACCATCCCCATCATCCACGTGCATCCTTCCTTGGGCCAAACAGATAGAAGTTGGAAGGTGCGATATCCGGGCTGTCGGGTGGACGAGGAAGAACAGTCCAATGACGTTTTGGAGCTCCTCTTAGGTTCGCAGATTTGTGTTAGGCCTTGCGTTGTCATGAAGAGGGGGAAGTTCGTTACATTTTTGTGGCGACGAACACCTTGAAGTCGTTTCTTCAGTTTCCTGAGGATAGAACAGTACGCTTCAGAGTTGATCGTTCCAACATGAGGGAGGACATCAAACAGAATAACCCCTTCAGAGTCTATATTCACGAAGATGCAAAGCTGGTACTTTTTGTCGATGATACGAGTATAGCTATCACACCGAACAGACAAGAATTAACTGGTGAAATGTAAACGATGTTTTTCAGAAAATCATTAAGTGATTCTCTGCAAATGGAATCTCATTAAACTTTGACAAAACACAGTATATACAGTTCCACACAGTAAATGCAATGACACCATTAATAAATATGGACTTCGATCCGAAATCGGTAGCTAAGGTAGAATATTCAAAATTTCTAGGTGTATACATTTATGAGGGGTGGAACTGGAAGCAACATACTTAAGATCTGCTGAAACGTTTGAGTTCAGCTACCTATGCTATTAGGGTCATTGCAAATTTTGGCGATATACATCTGAGTAAATTAGCTTACCACGCCTATTTTCATTCTCTGCTTTCGAATGGCATCATATTCTGGGGTAACTCATCATAGAGTATAAGAGTGTTCATTGCACAAAAGCGTGTAATAGAATAATTGCTGGAGCTCATCCAAGATCACCCTGTAGACTCTTATTTAAAGAGCTAGAGATCTTCACTGTAGCCTCACAATATACATATTCACTTATGAAATTGGTTATTAACAATCCGAACGAATTCAAAAGTATAAGCAGTGTACATGGCTACAACACTAGGAAAAAGGATGATCTTCACTACTCAAGGTTAAATCTAACTTTGGCTCAGAAGGAGGTAAACTATGCTGCCACAAAAGTCTTTGGTCACTTACCTAATAACATCAAAAGTCTGACAGATAGCCATATAGCATTTAAAAG
The DNA here is from genome assembly GCF_021461385.2 of Schistocerca piceifrons. NCBI lineage: Eukaryota > Metazoa > Arthropoda > Insecta > Orthoptera > Acrididae > Schistocerca > Schistocerca piceifrons. Next base: position 73,959 of record NW_025729055.1, read on the forward strand.
GAAATTAAAAGAATTTCTTAATGGCAACTCCTTCTACTCATTAGATGAATTTTTGGATATAGTAAGTGGGTAATTTCCCCAACCCCCACAAAAAAAAATTGAGTGTTATGTAATATTTTGTGTAATGTAATATCTTGTATAGACACCTTTTATTAACCTGACACGTTCCACATCATTACGAAGTGTCTTACTCATGATCTATGGAACAAGCGCTAATCTAATCTAATCCAGAAGACCGTAGCCTTGACATTATCGGCTGAGGGGGCAGCTTTGAATTTTTTCTTCGGAGGTACGGTGATGTGGTACCACTCTGTGGATTGCCGTTTTGTTTCCGATTCGACGTGATGAATCCATGTTTCATCGCCTGTGAAGACGATGTTCGACAAAAAAACTGTCACGACCTGCCTCGTAACTTGCAAACAGTTCCTCGCAGACGGTTCTCCGTTGCTCTTTGTGGTCTTCTTCTGTTAGACGGCGAGGAACCTAGTGGGCACACGAGTAACCCAACTGGAGAGAGAGTCTGTCAGCACTACTATCAGAGACGTCCAGTTGTGTAACGAGGTGTTTAATTGTGATCCGTCGATAACCTGGAATGAGAGTGTCCGCACGTTCCAACATTGCAGGAGTCACAGCTGTTTGCGGCCGGCAGGCACGCTGGAGATTGGAAAGGCTTGCGCGATCTCGTTGAATAGTGACGGACACCTCGCCCAACGATTCACGGTGCTTTTCTTCGCTGCCAGGTCTCCGTAGACGTTCTGCAAGCGCCAACGGATATCTGCGGTCCTCTGGTTTTCCACCAAAATGAACTCAATGACAGCTCTCTGCTTGGAGCGCACCTCCGTTACAGTTGCCGTTTCGAAGGCTACATATAACGTCGCCACCTATAGGTACTTGAAGAAATTATATCGGCTGAAGTGGAAACATTCCACGATGTCCAACGATAAATTCCTCATTGTTTTCAATGGAAATTGCCTGAGAAAAAAATATGTTATGGTTCTTATTGAACACCCCTCGTATGTTGGTGACAGTAGAATCGTCGCTGATACCGGTTCTCTAAACTTTCCCGAAAAGAACATCTTCATCCCTCCAGGGTTTCCCATTTCAGTTCAAGGGGGGTTTCCGTAACACTCGCGTGTTGATCGAACCTACAGGCAACACAGAGCACACCTTTGAATTGTTTCGATATCTTCCTTTAATACAACCTCGTCAGGATACCGATACTCAAGAATGGTTCCTACAAGCGTCCGGTACGCGGCCTCTTTTATAGATAAGTTACACTTTCCTAGATTTCTCCCTGCTAAACACCTCAAGCGCTCTTTCCGTTTCGTATCTCTTAGACATTCAAACGACGAGGCTGTCAAAGCTGCTCACCGCTAATGCTACACTACTGGCCATTAAGATTGTTACACCAACAAGAAATGCACATGATTAACGGGTATCCGTTGGACAAATATATTATACTAGAACTGACATGTGATATCATTTCCACGCAATTTGGGTGCATAGATCCTGAGAAATCAGTACCCAGAACAACCACCTCTGGCCGTAATAACGGCCTTGATACGCCTACGCATTGAGTCAGACAGAGCTTGGATGGCGTGTACAGGTACAGCTGCCGATGCAACTTCAACACGATACCACAGTTCAACGAGAGTAGTGACTGGCGTATTGTGACGAGCCAGCTGCTCGGCCACCATTGACCAGACGTTTTCAATTGGTGAGAGATCTGGAGAATGTGCTCGCCTTTCTGTATCCAGAAAGGCCCGTACAGGACCTGCAACATGCGGTCGTACACTATCCTGCTGAAATGTAGGGTTTCGCAGGGATCGAATGAAGGGTAGAGCTACGGGTCGAAACACATCTCAAATGTAACGTCCACTGTTCAATGTGCCGTCAATGCGAACAAGAGGTGACTGAGACGTGTAACCAATGGCACCCCATACCATCACGCCAGGTGATACGCCAGTATGGCGATGACGAATACACGCTTCCAATGTGCGTTCACCGCGATGTCGCCAAACACGGATGCGACCATCATATGCTGTAAACAGAACCTGGATTCATCCGAAAAAATGACGGTTTGCCATCCGTGCACCCAGGTTCGTCGTTGAGTACACCATCGCAGGCGCTCCTGGCTGTGATGCAGCGTCAAGGGTAACCGCAGCCACGGTCTCCGGGCTGATAGTCCATGCTGCTACAAACGTCGTCGAACTGTTCGTGCAGATGGTTGTTGTCTTGCAAACGTTCCCATCTGTTGACTCGGGGATCGAGACGTGACTGCACAATCCGTTACAGCCATGCGGATAAGATGCCTGTCATCTCGACTGCTAGTGATACGAGGCCGTTGGGATCCAGCACGGCGTTCCGTATTACCCTCCTGAACCCACCGATTCCATATTATGCTAACAGTCATTGGATCTCGATCAACGCGAGCAGCAACGTCGCGATACGATAAACCGCAATCGCGATAGGTTACAATCCGACCTTTATCAAAGTCGGAAACGTGATGGTACGCATTTCTCCTCCTTAGACGAGGCATCACAACAATGTTTCACCAGGCAACGCCGGTCAACTGCTGTTTGTGTATGAGAAATAGGTTGGAAACGTTCCTCATGTCAGCACGTTGTAGGTGCCGCCGCCGGCACCAACTTTGTGTGAATGCTCTGAAAAGCTAATCATTTGCATATCACAGCATCTTCCTCCTGTCGGTGAAATTTCGCGTTTGTAGCACGTCATCTTCGTAGTGTAGCAATTTTAATGGCCAGTAGAGTACATTCAAAAATTAATGAACTTCTTTTCCTACTCATTTGCATTTAAATACTTTTTCCACGTTTAGAGTAAGCTGCCAGCTGCCATTCACTACACCAAATAGAAATTCTACTACCGCAGTCATCGTGCATCCATCTAGAGCCAATCAAATACGACATTTTTGTACACTACAGCTGCATCAGCAAACAGTCACAGATCGCTCTTAATCCTATGTGCCAGATTGTTTGTGGATACTGAGAACACGTGCGGTCCTATCACACTTCCCTGGATCGCTCCTGAAGATAATTTTGTCTGCGAACACTATCCGTCCAGGACAACGCACTGGGTGTTACCACGTAAAAAGTTTTTGATTCATTCATGTAAGAACCTATTCTGTATGCTCAGAACTTCCTTAACGGTCTGCAGTGTGACACTGTGTCAAACGTTTTTCAGAAATCTGCGAATACGGATCTGCTTGTCATTCTTAATCATAGTACGCAAGGTATCATGCGAGAAAAAGAGAGAATTCAGCGATGACTCCTAAATCTGTGTTGATTTGTGGATACATTTTCTATCTCAAGGAAATTTACTATACACTCATAGACGAAAAAGGAAAACGAAACGACGCACCACTAAGGAACTATCCGAATCGGACAAAATCGGTGGATTTGATGTAGATGTACAAACAAATGATTTCAATTTCAGAAATATTGGATGGTTTATTCAAAAGAAAGTGCTCCGCAATTAAAGCAGTTCAATAGCGCGTTGGTCTACCTCTGGTGCTTATGCTAGTAATTATTCGGCTTGACTTTGATTGACAGAGTTGTTGGAAGTCTTCCTGAAGGACACCATGCCAAATTGTGTCAAACAAACGCGTTAGGTCGTACAAATTACGAGTTGGTTGGAGGGTCTTGCACATAATGCTCCAAAGGCTGTCAGTTGCGGAGAGGTTCGGGGCCCTTGCTGGCAAGATAGGGTTTGGCAAACATGAACAAGCAGTAGAAACTCTCGCTGTGTGCGAAAGGGTATTATCTTGCTGCAGTGTAAGCCCAGGATGGCTTGCTTTGAAGGGCAAAAAAACTTGTAGAACCTCGTCGACCTACTGCTGTGCTATAAGGGTGCCGCAGATGACCACCAAAGTGGTTGAAAGGTGGCTACACTGTGCCACTGCGCCAGAGATTGCGCCAAAGAGTACTATTAAGCCGCCTCCACAGTGCGTGTTAAGATCTCATGGCAGTCAGTGGTTGTTGAGAGTTCGTAGAGGACAGTGTGTGTTAAGAGCTGGTGGTTGTCGTGAAGTTGGAGTAAGATGTTGTAGTAAAGAGTGTTGTTCCATGTTTTATGCAGTTATTTGATGGGAGAGATAGCAGATGTTATTGTGTGCATTTCGTCAATATATATGAAGGTAAAACTTACAATGCTCTTTTATTAATTGTGTATCTGAAATAATGCGTCACTACAGGTTCAGTCAACAAAGCATCTGGCTTGTGTTCTTGTATTAGAGTGAATTCTGGTTTTCTTACGCAATTACAGTTTTTCTAAATTTCTTTTGTCACGTCAGCATAGTTGGTATTTAAAAAAATTCTTGTCTTGTTGGAAAAGAACCGTGCCAGATGTGGACGTTGAGTCACACTCCCACATACAGAACAGTTACATTTGTGCTTGGATTTTGTAGGTTTTATAGTTGCTGGGGACTTAATTAATTAACTGTGTTTACGAAAATTTTCTTACGTTGTTTGTTGCAGTCAGATAGCGTAATAATACTAGTCAGGGCCAACCGATTACGAGACATTACGTAATCGGACATACAGCTTAACTAAAAAATATTTTCAATCAATTTATTTAATTAAGCCCCCATGCACGTGGCGACCGCTGCTTCGGATCGTCCCTTGGAATTGTTCTGATTGTGAAATTGTAGACTGTAGTATTGTTGTAGTAATTTGTAGTTAGTAATTGTAGTCTATTTTGCATGTGTAGATTTGGTAATTGTTATTCTTCTAATGGTATTTTTTTTTCTCAGAATTAAATTTGTTGTCTTGTCAACGGTTTGACAATTTAGTGCAATTATTTCAATTGTTCGATTGATCGTGTTTGAGGGAAACATCTAGTGTGAATAGTATTGTTGGAGATAAAGAGTCACGGTGTGTAATTTTCGTACAGTGACGAATCTTTCGTATATTTTGTAAATGATTACGCGATCGATGAAAAAGACAAAAATGATGAATAGTGAGAACGAAATTGTTGACATGGCGAACTCGCCAACACAGGACAACTGTATGATGAATAATGGAGTTGAAAATAATTTAATAAGTCGGGAAGACAGTCCGGAACCATTTCAAAATTTTTCTCAATCGGAAAATTCACAGAATACGAGATTAACGACAGAAGATATGCAGCGGTTGATGGGTGCAATATTAAATCTGGGATCTGAGTTGAAAGCATGGTTAGACTTACGGATGGAAACAATTATAACCGAGATGGAGACAATGGAAACACAGTTAGGCTCACGAACAGGGACATGTTTCAAAAATACGAATGACGAATCAAATAATGAAATTAGAGAAGAAGTACAACCGATTTTGAAGGCTCACAATAATAGCTTAATTTCAACAGAAATTAGACAAGAGGAACAGGACAGAGAACAGGAAGAAAAAGATCGCGTGATAGTACAGAATTTTTCAGAGTTAAATTTACAACGTGCAAAGGATAAGGAAGAAATAATTGAAGGAACCGAGGAATCCGTACCAAATGACAGAATAAATAACTTAACGCAACAGTGTGAACAGTTAACTACTAAATGTGACAACACCGACACCCGAGTCGCGACATTTACAGAAGACATAAATAAACAGAAAGGACAATTAAGTGACTCATCGGAAAGAGTTGAGGAAATTTCAGATAAATTGACAAATCTTAGTTTACATGGGGACAGAGATTCGGATGATACAGCCCCATTACCATTTGCAGAAACCGAAGAGTATCAGAACATAAATAAGCATGTTGAGAATCAGGGAAAATTTAATGAACGCGTGAAAAGGGAATTTGAGGCATTACGGAAGCAAGTCAAGCAGATCGAAGGCGAAATTGTAGGAAAAGATAGCAGAAGAAATTTAGAATCACAGGTAGCAGAGGGGTTTGAAGAAAATAATTTGTTTCATTTACGGGATGCAACAAGAGAGCGCCAGGCGCGCGAACTTTACAATAATCGACATTCGGACCGAGACAGACGCGGTAGGTCTTTGTCGCCACGAGGCGAAAACTTTGATTATAAACACTTTTTGACTGTCCGGAAATTTAAGATCTTTCGCAACTCTAAGAATGACATACATCCATGTGCATGGTTAGATCAATTTACGTACGCACTTCCGCCAGATGTGCCACAAAGTCACAAACTGGAAATTATGTGCAGCTATTAAAGTCCTCAGGGGATTCACTACTCTAAGTGAATATGTGCCGTAGCGAGCATAGGGCCCCGAGCTGTAGTGGTGCTATTTCTCTTTTAGTTTTCTGGACCGCTGCCTGCTCTTTTACTATTCTTTGCATCTGTCAAAACAACTCTTCGACTATCAATCTATCTAGTGAGTAAGTGAACAATAACCGGATATGACTGTTTTACCCAAAAGTGACTTTGGAAATTACCGTTTGGACTTTATACTGTATCTTCAGCAGCATTCATTCGTAGATGCTATTCAGTTCGCAATTTACCCAAATGTGATTTCGGAAATTACCGTTTGGACTTACTGTATCTTCAGCAGCATTCATTCGTAGTTTAAATGAAATTTTACCTGTTTATCTTCGTGACAACATTACTTCTTATGTTGACGACATTCTTATTGCTAAACGTTCTTGGAGTGAGCACAACAAAATTTTGGACTCATTATTACGTATCTTTGCAAAAGTTGGCATTACAGTGAACTTGGAAAAATCTGAATTTGGTCGTTCTCAGATGAAATTTCTCGGTCACATTATTTCTACAGAAGGTATTCTTCCTGATCCAGAGAAACTAGATGCTATTCAGTTCGCAATGACATTCTTTTTACACGAAAATCGGTCGACAACTCTGTTTGGTTAGTTTGTATTCCTGATGAGTGGGTCAATAAATTGATTTGGTATACGCATTTCAGTTATGCACATTTTGGTCCCAGAAAATGCTTTCATAAATTACGAGAAAATTGTTACTTCAGTAATATGGAAAAACGTATTCGATCTGTTCTTGCCAAATGCAAATTATGTCAAATGGCTAAGCCTCCAACGATTTCTCACAGAGCACCGTTGTTTCCCATCATTCCAGCGAAATTAAAGGAGATGGCTGCAGTCGATTTGTTTGGTCCAGTGGTTCGTTCTACTAATGGTTTTGCGTACATTTTCGTAGCAGTGGAACTGACATCAAAATATGTGTGTTTTACACCTTTACGCAAAGCAACAGCTCGTTCAGTATCTAACGCTTTCATCAAACATTTTCTTAAAGAAGTTGGTCATGTTGATAAGGTTATATCAGATAATGGATCACAGTTTCGCTCTAAAATTTGGCTTCGTACTCTACGGCGTCGTAAAATTAAACCAATCTTCATTTCACTTTTTCACCCTCAATCTAATGCTGCAGAGAGATGGATGAAGGAAATCAATAAATTGTGCCGTCTTTATTGTCATCAGAATCACAGAACTTGGGATCAGTATCTTCATATTTTTCAAAACATTCTGAATGAACTTCCTAATGACTCAACTTCTTTACCGCCTCTATTGATATTAAAAAATAAAGTACCAACAAATCGCATATCTGAAATCATTCCTTTTCCGCCTTCACGGAAACTGTGGCATTCTGAAGTTGTTAACCTGGCTCTACAAAATATTGCATCTGCGGCTGCTAGAAGAGAGAAATCAGCTAGACGTCCTGGTCGTTCAAAAATCTTGTCAGTTGGTCAAAAGGTATTAATTAAGTCCCACCGTTTGTCTCATAAAGGAAAAGGCTTGTGTCGCAAATTTTTTCTGCTTTATAACGGTCCATACAGAATTCGCAAAATTATTCATGATAACACTGTCGAAGTAGAAACTCTTAAATCTCGTCGCTCTAAAGGAATACATCATATATCAAACGTTAAAATTTTTGTGGAATAACATACTTTAGAGAAACTAACAGCTACATGTAAACATGCGGAGAGTACAAGGATACCGCGCTGTGTTTTGGCGGCGGCACATACTCAAAGCAACAGTCAAGTCTGCGCGCCGCACAAAGCAGTCGTTGACCGCGAACAATAGCTTCCTACGTCACGCGCCTACAGCTGATCGAGCGCTCAGTGCGAATGCACTGACAGCCGTAAACAAATACTCAGTCTAATTTCTCCGACTAAATTCAGTATAAAGCTATAGTGACTTGATGAATTCTGTTATTAACATTCAGTATTTTGCAGGATACGGTTGTATAAAGTATTTAAGACCTTCAGGTAAATTTTGTGCGTGTCCGACGTTAAGACGACTTGCTATCGAGAAATTTTCAGGAAGAATGTAATTTCGAAGAAGAAAGTAATAAACTAAAAAAGGGTAACTATTAATTGAGTTTATTTTTCAGGTAACAAATTTCCACTTAGGTACGTACTTTAGACGTAATTTGCTGCTCGCGATTACGTGATTCATACTTTGTGCTAATTTCATGTTCTATGAATTTACTTGTGAAGCGACATGCTTGCATACATTTACTGATTTTGACAATTATTGATTAATGAACTGGGTTGTAACTTGTGTATATTATGCATCGCTTGGCTGCTATGCTTTTTCACTGATGTCATATTTTTCTATTATGTGCCTGCTGTGCTTATTTATTTAAATTATAATTGTTATCTGATTAATTGTGCTGACTATGATTATGTATGTATGTTGTACTTTGTCATTTATCTGCTTGCGCCTTCATGTTTACTTATTAGGATGACACATGAACATTTAATTGCTTATGCTGATATGATGCTAATGACCTGTTTATTACGTAAGATATATGTTTGCTGCTTTTTGTATGGATTACATATTTACACATTTCTGTTTTGTTGCCATAACTGCTCTTTAATTTGGTGTATAGAAATGCTGATATACTGTGTATAAACATAGAGTTTAGGTCACACTATTGGATTAATTATAGATCGTTCGCTTGGCAGAGCCTCGTTGTAGGGATTGTGCTGCATCCACTTGTTGACATTCTGTTCTCCACTGGTATATTTACTCGCTATTGCTTGTTTTGCTTACGCTCAGTGCCTTACATTTTAAGATAAGAAAATGAACTGCTATAATTCGACGAACGACATTAGTACAAGAAAGTCATTGAAGTCACATGAGCTGAGGTTTTATGGAAGCTGTATAAATTTATGCTAATAGGAAGGAAGCTAACGACATGACATACCATTACGAGGTTTAGACCATTAACAATTATTAGACTGCATTTTTCGTAAGCAATTGAAATAGGAAGTGACACTTGACACAAGAAATACTCCACATGTTTGCTTCTGTTTGCCATAATTCTTGAAGTGGTGTACACACTGTGAAATATTATGATCATTCACACTCCGTAATCGTACTTAATTACTGAGAGTTATTCGAACTAGGTCTGTTAGAGGTCATGTATGCATTTCTTTGTTTATAATTTATAATGAGTAGAAAATTTGGGTCAGATGGATTACACAGAGGTTGTGTGTGGACACTGTGTCTTCGGATTGTATGGGATGCTGAATTGAAGTTGCATTAGGATTTTATCTGTTCTTGTTCGAGGAGACTGACTAGAGGAAAGAGTTGTTATTGAAGTGAAATGATATTGGTGCTGAGGTTTATATTTATCGATGTATTATTATAGGTATTGAGAGTATATGAAGTTGTTTGTGGACAAGAGGCAAGATAAATGATATTGATGATAAGAGTTATATGTATCGACGTATTGAAGAAGTATTAGTGACGTATTGAGATTATGTGATGCTGTTGATTATTGGAGTTTTGGTGTATAAGAGGTAAAGTAAGTGAGGAGCATATTTTTTTTTGTTGGTCTTATGGAACAAGGAGGATGAAGATGGCAGTCTAGAACACTCAAATAGAAGGAAGATAGTCTATACACACACTTTGTTAAATAACTAAGCAGTATATACTTTTTTTTTTGAAGAGAGGAAGTAATTTGCATATCTTGGCTCACTGACAGTTGCTCAACAACAGTACATTTTGATCTGGCTTGGCAAACATTGGTCTTGACATGATGACTATGACGTTGACTTAACTATTATTGACTGTTATACATTGCTGCCAGTACTACTTGATACACATGATGAACATCAGATTTAGACAGAATTTCATTTACACAATTAACACTATTCAATTACACAGTAGTATTTAATGTGGATGAGAGATGCGTGAGTGTGTTTTGTGTGTTTTCCTTTCCTAATCCTACCCACCTATCTCCTAAATATTATTTTATTTGTTGGTAGTGGCTTGCACTGAGACCCATGAATATTATAGGTTTACTGGTATTTGTGTATTGTAATAGTTAATAGGACAATTATCTGACATCATTTGTGTGTTTGTTATGATTTGTATGTTACTGTAAAAGCATTTGTATGTGCATTCAAACTATTGTTCATGCCTGAACTGTCTGATTAGTGAAGATAAATATTCTGAACTGTTACCTGCACTTTTCAACATGATGTGTGACATTTAGTCATGTTCAATTTCTGCTGATGAACTGTGTGATCAGTGATTGTAAAAAAAATTATGGACTGTTACTTGTACCTTTCCTTCATGATTGGTGCCACTAGGACATGTTTAATTTCTGCTCATAAACTCTGATGAACAGTGTGATCAGTGCTAGTGAATTTTATCGAACTGCTTCTGCTGAGAGAGGTGACTTTTTGCTGTCTGCACCTACTCAACATTGCTGGGTGCCTCTGATGGACTGCTTCTACTGAAATAATGTCACTTGTTGCTGTCTGCACCTGCTCAACATTGCTGGGTGCAACTGATGGACTACTCCTACTGAAATGGTGTCACTTGTTGGTGTCTGCACCTGCACTCAACATTGCTGGGTGCAACTGATGAACTGTTTCTACTGAAATAATGTCACTTGTTGCTGTCTGCACCTGCTCAACATTGCTGGGTGCAACTGATGGACTACTCCTACTGAAATGGTGTCACTTGTTGGTGTCTGCACCTGCACTCAACATTGCTGGGTGCAACTGATGAACTGTTTCTACTGAAATGAAGTCACTTGTTGCTGTTTGCACCTGCTCAACATTGCTGGGTGCAACTGATGAACTGTTTTTACTGAAATGAAGTCACTTGTTGCTGTCTGCACCTACTCAACATTGCTGGGTGCCTCTGATGGACTGCTTCTACTGAAATGATGTCACTTGTTGGTGTCTGCACCTACTCAACATTGCTGGGTGCCTCTGATGGACTGCTTCTACTGAACTAATGTGACTTGTTGCTGTGTGTACCTCTTGAACTTTACTGAGTGCCACTGTTAGAACTGTTTCTACTGAAATGATGTTACTTTTTGCTGTCTGCACCTACTCAACATTGCTGGGTGCCACAGATGGACTGTTTTTACTGAAATGGTATTACTTGTTGGTGTCTGCACCTGCTCTCAACATTGCTGGGTGCAACTGGTGAACTGCTTTTACTGAAATGAAGTCACTTGTTGCTGTCTGCACCAACTCAACATTGCTGGGTGCCACTGATGAACTGCTTCTACTGAACTAATGTGACTTGTTGCTGGGTGTACCTGCTAAACTTTACTGGGTGCAACTGATGGACTGCTTCTACTGAAAAGATGTCACCTGTTAGTATCTTTTTTTTGTATAATTAATCATTGAGAGCATTTTATGTGAACATTTGTATAAACTGATTTTTTGTATATTGTGTAAACTATTATGTAAAGCCACATGCATGAAAAGAAGTTGTATTGCTTACTGTATTTCATATATTAGGTTAGTAAAAGGTCAGTGCAAAGCCAAAATTTTAACTAATTATGTGATATTTAGGTATTAATATTATCTTTTATTTTTGTCTGTATTTTTCTGGACGAATTTGGTGGTATTTTCACCACCAATGCTGGCAAAAATACCATCAAATTCTGGCCTGTGGAGGAGGGGCATATGAAAGGTGGCTACACTGTGCCACTGCGCCAGAGATTGCGCCAAAGAGTACTATTAAGCCGCCTCCACAGTGCGTGTTAAGATCTCATGGCAGTCAGTGGTTGTTGAGAGTTCGTAGAGGACAGTGTGTGTTAAGAGCTGGTGGTTGTCGTGAAGTTGGAGTAAGATGTTGTAGTAAAGAGTGTTGTTCCATGTTTTATGCAGTTATTTGATGGGAGAGATAGCAGATGTTATTGTGTGCATTTCGTCAATATATATGAAGGTAAAACTTACAATGCTCTTTTATTAATTGTGTATCTGAAATAATGCGTCACTACAGGTTCAGTCAACAAAGCATCTGGCTTGTGTTCTTGTATTAGAGTGAATTCTGGTTTTCTTACGCAATTACAGTTTTTCTAAATTTCTTTTGTCACGTCAGCATAGTTGGTATTTAAAAAAATTCTTGTCTTGTTGGAAAAGAACCGTGCCAGATGTGGACGTTGAGTCACACTCCCACATACAGAACAGTTACATCATCCATGGGCTTACATTTCAGCAAGATAATGTCCACCCGCACACGGCGAAAGTTTCTACTGCTTGTCTTCGCTACCTTGACCACAAAAGTCACCAGATCTCTCCCAAATTGAGAACTTTTGGAGCATGATGGGCAGAGCCCTCCGACCATCTCGGGATTTTCACGTTCTCAGACGCCAATTGGATAGATTTTGGCACGATATCCGTCAGGAGGACATCTAACAAATCTACCAACTAGTGCCAAGCCGAAAGACTGCTCGCGTAAAGGCCGGAGATGGACCAGCCCGTTATTGACTTGCTCAATTTGTGAAGCTCTTTCTCTTGAATAAATCATCCATTGACATCGAAATAAGTGTCCAAGGAATAGAAAAGCAACTGGAATCACTCAACAGAGGAAAGTCCACTGGACCTGACGGGATACCAATTCGATTCTACACAGAGTACGCGAATGAACTTGCCCCCCTTCTAACAGCCGTGTACCGCAAGTCTCTAGAGGAACGGAAGGTTCCAAGTGATTGGAAAAGACCACAGGTAGTCCCAGTCTTCAAGAAGGGTCGTCGAGCAGATGCGCAAAACTATAGACCTATATCTCTGACGTCGATCTGTTGTAGAATTTTAGAACATGTTTTTTTGCTCGAGTATCATGTCGTTTTTGGAAGCCCAGAATGTACTATGTAGGAATCAACATGGATTCCGGAAACAGCGATCGTGTGAGACCCAACTCGCTTTATTTGTTCATGAGACCCAGAAAATATTAGATACAGGCTCCCAGGTAGATGCTATTTTTCTTGACTTCCGGAAGGCGTTCGATACAGTTCCGCACTGTCGCCTGATAAACAAAGTAAGAGCCTACGGAATATCAGACCAGCTGTGTGGCTGGATTGAAGAGTTTTTAGCAAACAGAACACAGCATGTTGTTATCAATGGAGAGACGTCTACAGACGTTAAAGTAACCTCTGGCGTGCCACAGGGGAGTATTATGGGACCATTGCTTTTCACAATATATATAAATGACATAGTAGATAGTGTCGGAAGTCCCATGCGGCTTTTCGCGGATGATGCTGTAGTATACAGAGAAGTTGCAGCATTAGAAAATTGTAGCGAAATGCAGGAAGATCTGCAGCGGATAGGCACTTGGTGCAGGGAGTGGCAACTGACCTTAACATAGACAAATGTAATATATTGCGAATACATAGAAAGAAGGATCCTTTATTGTATGATTATATGATAGCGGAACAAACACTGGTAGCAGTTACTTCTGTAAAATATCTGGGAGTATGCGTGCGGAACGATTTGAAGTGGAACGATCATATAAAATTAATTGTTGGTAAAGCGGGGACCAGGTTGAGATTCATTGGGAGAGTCCTTAGAAAATGTAGTCCATCAACAAAGGAGGTGGCTTACAAAACACTCGTTCGACCTATACTTGAGTATTGCTCATCAGTGTGGGATCCGTACCAGATCGGGTTGACGGAGGACATAGAGAAGATCCAAAGAAGAGCGGCGCGTTTCGTCACAGGGTTATTTGGTAACCGTGATAGCGTTACGGAGATGTTTAGCAAACTCAAGTGGCAGACTCTGCAAGATAGGCGCTTTGCATCGCGGTGTAGCTTGCTGTGCAGGTTTCGAGAGGGTGCGTTTCTGGATGAGGTATCGAATATATTGCTTCCCCCTACTTATACCTCCCGAGGAGATCACGAATGTAAAATTAGAGAGATTAGAGCGCGCACGGAGGCTTTCAGACAGTCGTTCTTCCCGCGAACCATACGCAACTGGAACAGGAAACGGAGGTAATGACAGTGGCACGTAAAGTGCCCTCCGCCACACACCGTTGGGTGGCTTGCGGAGTATAAATGTAGATGTAGATGTAGATGTATTTCTGAAATTGACATCATTTGTATGTCTGTACACGTACATCACATGTTCCGATTTCCGTCCTATTCGGATAATTCCTTCGTGGTCCTTTTTTGTCTTAGACTGCATTAGAACTTTATGCTCAAGAATTCTACTGCAAACGAACGTTAAGCATATTTGTCTGTAATTTTGAAGGTCTGATTTTCCAAGTCACTATGGACTTTCCGCTGAACGAGAGTTTCGTGATAAATGCAAGTTAAGTAAAGGACGTAAGCTGAAGAGTACTCTCTGTAAAACAGAACCGTAATTCCTTACACGTTCTCACTTATAGCTTTAAATAGCTTCTCAAGACTCGGGAAATGATAGCGGAGAGAAGTTTAAACAATAATAGACTCACTACTACATTTTCTGTATCACCTGTTCCTTGCCGTCAAAACTACAGAAAGATAGTAGTGCATTAAATGTACATGAATACTGAATTCATGAAATCGGCAGCAACAAAGATACAGATAGTTTCATTTTATTCATCATAAAATTGAGTTCTGAAAGCTCCGACTGAAAAGCCAATGGTTACTGTGTTGTCACCGCCAGACACCACACTTGCTAGGTGGTAGTTAGTATACGTCGGACCCGCGTGTCGCCACTATCAGTGATTGCAGACCGAGCGCCGCCACACGGCAGGTCTAGAGAGACTTCCTAGCACTCGCACCAGTTGTACAGCCGACTTTGCTAGCGATGGGTCACTGACAAATTACGCTCTCATTTGCCGAGACGATAGTTAGCATAGCCTTCAGCTACGTCATTTGCTACGACCTAGCAAGGCGCCATTATCAATTCCTATTTATCTTGTGATACATGTACCGTCCGACCGATGTTCACCAATTATGAATTAAAGTTAAGTATTCCAGCAGCTACGTACGTTCTTTGCTACTATAAATTCCCTTACCTGTTCCAGACCTCACGCCAGCCTGCGTGAGCTTAAACGCGTGCCTTTCGGCTTCCTCTCCTAGTGACTTGGCTGTCTTGCCAAGTCACAACAGTTACAAGTTTAATAAAAATAATTTGATGCTGCTAATTATAACAAATCAGAATACGTTTAGAGTAAATGCACAATACTATGTAAAAATATACCAATGTGAATTTCGGTCCTCCGACAACTTTAGTTACGTTGTCATCAACATCATATGAATAAAAATTCACTGTATACTGAGACCGTTTAGAACAACAATCTCTGCCAAAACTGGACGTCGAACTGAAGCAGTATGTACTGCCAAAGTACTTCGACTGTTGCCTAAATTCAGTATGGAGACACCAAGTGCTACTATAAATTACACAAATAAAACCTTTCCGAATCTCCGTCCACATGAATCTATTATATCGAATGTTTCAAATTTCTCTAAATGATAAAATGAACAGCTTCCAAACTAGTGCGGAAAACAATGACAATTCTGCTGCATCATTTCAAAACTCTAGTATTATCCGAGGACTATCGGTCTGATTAGAAAATTGATTCTGCTTTATGGAAAGTTTCGTTACCTGTCCAGCACTGAAACTGGCTAATATTCGTTCGCTCCAGAGGTTAATGCTCATGTCAATGTGTCTCAAACAGTGAACTTTTTTTCCCCTCTTCAGCTATTTGAAATTCCTTGGACACGTTAGCGTCCACAAACGTTCTGAGAAAACAGGAAGCGAGTACATTCCAATAATACCTTCGCAGAAGTCGAGAGGACTCTTTTTAACTACTGCAGCACATGATTTCGTTGCTACGCCTGATGCAAAACCGGCGGAGGAAAAGTGTAAACTACATATTGATGAAGATATCATAAAGTTAAATTGGTAGAGAGATTAGAGAAATACGCGTACAGCCGTTATGAGATCGAAAGCTGATTAGAAAAAAATAGCACTTTATTAGCCATGATGCTGTTTGAGTAGCAAGTATATCATTACACTTAGGCATGAAGTCGATAAGAACAGTAAGTCCGTCTTTGGTGATGAGTAAGCAAATAATTTAAATTCTCGAAAGATAGTTAAGTGTTGCAAGTTACACATTTCTTATCACGTGAACAACTACAGAGTTCAGTGGAACCAAATAAGGACACGATTTTATCGTAAAAGGCCTTTTTTCTCATAAAGCCCACTACTTAGTGCGTGTTTGCTTAAATAATAAATATGTTTGAGTATCGCACCTCGAGCAGAACACAACTCCTGCTTGTAACTATTTCTCATATTGGTTCGGAGCTGTGCACCATTCTCAATGTGCTTTTCTCAAGGCAGTAACATCGAATGTATTTATGTCATAAATACTGAGTTTACTAATATAGGATCGTTAGTAATGGAATTCGTCACTTGAGAGGAATCAACACACTTTCAGGGAACCGTAGGGAATAATATGTTGTGAGCCATTAGGAATGTACGTGGAAGAAATTCCTGGACTCATTTTTCTGTAACAACAACGATGACTATGGCTTCGTAGCGACATTCGCTAAATAACGAAATTAAACGGTTTGGGAAATTTTACAATGGAATGAACGCACGAAATAAATTGTAACCAATTGGAACTATTTCATAGGAATGATATTTCGAAAGTAGCCGGATGCGTAACAAACTAACTGATTTGGATGCTGTTAGAATATTTAAAACGGGACAAGAAATATAGATCTTCCAAAGAGGAAGAGTACGACTTTTGATATGTTTGTTAACTATGAACGAGACTGGTAGTACAGCTAGTCATGGACTGTTCCGGAAGGCGGTATACGACAAGCTCAATTGATTACGTGAAAACGACACTCGGAGTTCTGCAATTCATCACAGAGCATAAGAACCACTTTCTTATATTGAAATCCTAAATTAAATTTAAAAATGAAGAAACTAGTTTATTCTCAATAATATTTATACTTACGTCTTAGACTGACGGCATTATAAAAATACAGAAGGGTGTTGTAAGAATTGTATCTCGTGATAATCTTACAATGCCCTGCAGAGACCTATGTAAAGAGCTTAATATTTCAAAATTAATTCACTCATTTCTTGACATCATCTGTAGTAGGTATAGAATTATTACCCAATAGCGACACATGAAATTTCTGCCGCAACGGGACTCGATCCCGGATTTCCCACTTTTCATATGTCACCTAATATTATTTTCCTATGTCACCTACTACAGCTGATGTCAAGAAATTCGCAATCAGCGAATTAATTTCGAAGTATT
Organism: Schistocerca piceifrons; assembly: GCF_021461385.2. Classification (NCBI taxonomy): domain Eukaryota; kingdom Metazoa; phylum Arthropoda; class Insecta; order Orthoptera; family Acrididae; genus Schistocerca; species Schistocerca piceifrons. The sequence goes on from NW_025729055.1 coordinate 91,398, forward strand.
TCGTACAGCTGTGGATCGCCAAATGCGTCTGTTCTTTCAGACATGCTTTTAATGTTAATATTTCACTGACTGTTCTACAATTCACTCATCAACGTCTGTGTTGCTAATTATATTTCACTTTTCACAATCAAAACTAGAACGCATAATTATTATTTCAGGGCTAAAAACAATAGTTCACAATATCCAGCTTCGATAAAATAATGCTAAAAATAATACCTGTTACTACTTGTAAGAACTTAACATTTATTCAGAAAGTGTGAAATAAGTAGTTACGCTTGTTTTCTACACGTCGCCGAGTCCTGTTGAACGGAAAATTGCAGTGTGGTTAAGAATTCAGGAACTTTCAGTTGGTCACCATTTCATTGAAGAGTATCTTCACAGACATTAAAGTTAAAGCGAAATGTCTTTAGTTACTGCTCTTACCCTTTTGGTTGCAGGTCGTAACAGCAGGTAGATAGTAGATCACTTCTTAACCTTACACCACCATGTTATATTTGTTTCAGTAAATTGTATACATTAGGCTTCTGAATCTACATGTATACTCAGAAAACCACTGTGAAGTGCCTACAGAGGATACTTCCGATTGTATCAGGTGTTAGAATTTCTTTCCGTGGAATATGGACTTCTTTAGTGCCCCTATGGGTACTGTAATTGTAATTTGAACACCTTTTAATTGGAGGAGCGATCAAGCATATCATTTTGCCGTTTGAAAAAACGTCATAGTGTACTGTTGGATGAGGAGTTGGATTTTGGTAGCTGCGCCCGAAATTACGCTAACTTCAACAGGCGCTACCACGTCTTCGGTTGGTCTGACGAAAAACGTCATTCAAACGTAACTCGTGGAAAATGTTATTCTCTTCATTTTCGTACATAGTAAACTTCGCGTAAAATTGCGTCGTTTCCAAGTTATGGGCGAGAAACACAAATAACTCCCATTTTTCATGGTTTTTCCATTTTTTGACACATTCATGGGCCAAAATTTTGGTGAGACTTTGAAAATTCTGGTTCAGCAGCCTCGAAAACATTGAGAAAGCTTGTCAAAAGAACTTCTACAAATCTTTCCACAGAAAATCACTATTTGACTGGACTATTAGTCGATTCTTGGCTTCGTTCAAATGGTTCAAATGGCTCTGAGCACTATGGGACTCAACATCTGTGGTCATAAGTCCCCTAGAACTTAGAACTGCTTAAACCTAACTAACCTAAGGACATCACACACATCCATGCCCGAGGCAGGATTCGAACCTGCGACCGTAGCGGTCACGCGGGTCCAGACTGAAGCGCCTTTAACCGCACGGCCACACCGGCCGGCTCTTGGCTTCGTGATCCCTACGGCAGTGACACGTAGGGGGTTGCAGTACATTCCAGGGTTATTCACTAAACACTGTTTCTTGAAACTTTATAAGCAGACTTTTACGACATGGTGACTGCCAGTCCAGGTAATTCAGTTCCTCAGTGACGCTCTCCCTTGGGTCAAATTATCTTGCTGCTCTTCTTTGTATGCATTCAATATCATCTGGTATAGGTCCCACACTCCCGAGAAGATTCTATGATGAGTCGCGCAAATGTTTTATTTGAATCTCCTTTGTAGGCATATTGCTTCCAGCATCCTAGTAATGAACCGAAGTCCAACCAAGTCTACCACTTGCTTGCTTTACCTACGATTGAGACTATTTTATCATTCTGTTTCGTACTTGTACAAGTTGTTAAATCCACGTAATTGTGTGAGTTGACTGATTCAAACTGCAACTCGCTAATATTCCATATCGCACGGAATTAACTCGGTGGTAAATATAAAATACGATTCATTTAATTTACGTAACTGAGATGTGGCAACAGGACGGAATTGAGCAATATGAAAAAATAAAATGCAGTTTCAACATTTCTGTTCGTGTGTTGAGTTGCATAGCACTTAGCACTAATTGCGCACTAAAATTCTGACTTTTTGCATACGTGGTTGACAGATGTTCTTTTGAATTTCCATCCAGTATGAAAATTTAATTTTATGATATTTTGGACATCTGACATAGTCGTCTCCCTCTGATACCACGATCGATGATCGAGGTCGTGCCTACCAACCCCATCCTCAGATGCATCCAATGTATATTATGTGATCAAAAGCATCCGGACACCCCCCAAAACATACGTTTTTCAGATTAGGTGCACTGTGCTGCCACCTACTGCCAGGTACTCCACATCAGCGACCTCAGTGGTCATTAGACATCGTGAGAGAGTAGAATAAGACGCTCCGCGGAACTCACGGACTTGTAACGTGGTCAAGTGTTTGGGTGTCACTTGTGCCATACGTCTGTACGCGAGATTTCCACACTCCTAAATATCCGTAGGTCCACTGTTTCCGATGTGATAGTGACGTGGAAACGTGAAGGGGCACGTGTTGTTGTTGTTGTGGTCTTCAGTCCTGAGACTGGTTTGATGCAGCTCTCCATGCTACTCTATCCTGTGCAAGATTCTTCATCTCCCAGTACCTACTGCAACCTACATCTTTCTGAATCTGCTTAGTGTATTCATCTCTTGGTCTCCCTCTACGATTTTTACCCTCCAAGGTGCCCTCCAATGCTAAATTTGTGATCCCTTGATACCTCAGAACATGTCCTACCAACCGATCCCTTCTTCTAGTCAAGTTGTGCCACAAACTTCTCTTCTCCCCAATCCTATTCAATACCTCCTCATTAGTTACGTGATCTACCCACCTTATCTTCAGCATTCTTCTGTAGCACCACATTTCGAAAGCTTCTATTCTCTTCTTGTCCAAACTAGTTATCGTCCATGTTTCACTTCCATACATGGCTACACTCCATACAAATACGTTCAGAAACGACTTCCTGACACTTAAATCTATACTCGATGTTAACAAATTTCTCTTCTTCAGAAATGCTTTCCTTGCCATTGCCAGCCTACATTTTATATCCTCTCTACTTCGACCGTCATCAGTTATTTTACTCCCTAAATATCAAAACTCCTTTACTACTTTAAGTGTCTCATTTCCTAATCTAATTCCCTCAGCATCACCCGACTTAATTTGACTACATTCCATTATACTCGTTTTGCTTTTGTTGATGTTCATCTTATATCCTCCTTTCAAGACACTGTCCATTCCGTTCAACTGCTCTTCCAAGTCCTTTGCTGTATCTGACAGAATTACAATGTCATCGGCGAACCTCAAAGTTTTTACTTCTTCTCCATGAATTTTAATACCTACTCCGAATTTTTCTTTTGTTTCCGTTACTGCTTGCTCAATATACAGATTGAATAACATCGGGGAGAGGCTACAACCCTGTCTCACTCCTTTCCCAACCACTGCTTCCCTTTCATGCCCCTCGACTCTTATAACTGCCATCTGGTTTCTGTACAAATTGTAAATAGCCTTTCGCTCCCTGTATTTTACCCCTGCCACCTTCAGAATTTGAAAGAGAGTATTCCAGTTAACATTGTCAAAAGCTTTCTCTAAGTCTACAAATGCTAGAAACGTAGGTTTGCCTTTTCTTAATCTTTCTTCTAAGATAAGTCGTAAGGTCAGGGACACGTACAGCACAAAAACGTACAGGCCGACCTCGTCTCTTGACTGGCAGAGACCGGCGACAGTTGAAGAGGGTCATAATGTGTAATAGGCAGACATCTATCTAGACCAACACACAGGAATTCCAAACTGCATCAGGATACACTGCAGGTACTATGACAGTTAGACAGGAGGTAAGAAAACTTGGATTTCATGCCCGAGCGGCTGCTCATAAGTCATACATCACGCCGGTAAATGCCCAACGACGCCTCGCTTGGTGTAAGGAGCGTAAACATTGGGCGATTGAACAGTGGAAAAACGTTGTGTGGAGTGAAGAATCACGGTACACAATGTGGCGATCCGATGGCAATGTGTGGGTATGGCGAATGTCCGGTGAACGTCATCTACCAGCTTGTGTAGTGCCAACAGTAAAATTCGAAGCCGGTTGTGTTATGGTCTGGTCGCGTTTTTCTTGGAGGGAGCTTGCGCCCCTTGATGTTTTGCGTGGCACTATCACAGCACAGGCCTACATTGATGCTTTAAGTACCTTCTTGCTTCCCACTGTTGAACAGCAATTCAGGTATGGCGACTGCATCTTTCAACACGATGAACACCTGTTCATAATGCACAGCCTGTGGCGGAATGGTTACGTGACAATAATATCCCTGTCATGGACTGGCCTGCACAGAGTCCTGAACTCAATCCTATAGAACACCTTTGGGATGTTTTGGAACGCCGACTTCGTGCCAGGCCTCACCGACCGACATCGATACCTCTCCTCAGTGCAGCACTCCGTGAAGAATGGGCTGTCGTTCCCCAAGAAACCTTCCAGCAACTGTTTGAACGTATGCATGCGAGACTGGAAGCTGTCATCAAGGCTAAGGGTGGGCCAACACCATACTGTATTCCAGCATTACCGATGGACGGCGCCACGAACTTGTATCTCTTTTTCAGGCAGGTGTCCGAATAGTTTTGATCACATGTGTACATACACCTAATCGATAGGAAGATGCATATGAGAATATATTGATAGTTTCGAAATCAATCGCGACACAATAAAAAGAAACTGAAGATCATTTTCGCAGTCAGAGGCAAATTTATCCCTACTCTTAACGTATCATATGATTAACTAACTATGGAAAGTTTAAATACTACCAGACTTGATTAATATATATACTTTTCTTGAGACGTGTTACTCTTGTAGCCGACACACCAAGTACGTTTTGGTACATTTTGTTTTGGATATGGTGTAACTAGCAGCATCTTATATTGTAAGGGATAGTCAAATAACAACGACACAGATGAAAAAAAGTAGATACAATGTTTACTATTTGAAACGTTGTGGCAGATTAAAACTGTGTGACGGACCGAGACTCGAAGTCGGAACCTTTGCCTTTCGCGGGCAAGTGCTCTACCAACTGAGCTACCCAAGCACGACTCACGACCCGTCCTCACAGCTTTAATTCCGCCAGTACCTCTCCTGCTATCTTTATTATTTCAAAAGTAATAGCCAAAACTATTTGTACATTTATCCCACTGTGAGACAAGAAGTCAATGGCTTCACGGAAAAATGTTTGCGTTTGCCTACAAAATGGTTCAAATGGCTCTGAGCACTATGGGACTCAACTGCTGAGGTCATTAGTCCCCTAGAACTTAGAACTAGTTAAACCTAACTAACCTAAGGACATCACAAACATCCATGCCAGAGGCAGGATTCGAACCTGCGACCGTGCGTTTGCCTACCGAGCCATGATTGTGCCCAGACGTGCACTCCTTATTTCGAAGCAAATCTACGGCCACTCATGTTTTTCGTCAGGGCTCCAAAAATATGATCCAATCCACATACTGATAAAATTGTTTCGATTACACTGTAGAAGTTTCGCTGGGAAGCCCTTACACATCCTCCATACAATCCCGATCTCTCCCCATGCGATTTCCATATTTTTGGAGCCCTGAAGAAATGCATTCGTGGCCGTCGATTGCTTCGGGTGAAGAGGTGGACACCAGAGTACAAACATGGTTCCGTAGGCAACTGCAAACACTTTTCCAATGTTTCACAGTGGGATAAATGCATTAAGAGTTATGACGATTACTTTTGAAATAATAAACAGTTTACTGACTTATTTTCCAACTGTCTCGTTTTCGTTTGACTACCCCTTACACATCATCGCCAGTTATTTTATTTTCCTATCACTGCAAATTTGACGGTGAGTTTATTGAACTGAAGTTGTTATAGCATCTACATCTACATGGATACTCAGCAATTCATACTTAAGTGCCTGACAGAGTGTTCAGCGAACCACCTTCCCAATTCTCTATTATTCCAGTCTCGTGCATTGCGCGGAAGAAACGAACATCCATATCTGTCGGAGTGAGCTCTGATTTCCCTTATTTTATTATGGTGAACGTTTCTCCCTAAGTAATTATTTTCGCATTCGAAGGAGAAAATTGGTGACTGAAATTTCGTGAGAAGGTCCCGCCGCAACGAAAAACGCCTTTGTTTCAATGATGTCCACCCCAAATCCTGTATCATTTCAGTGACACTCCCTCCACAATTTGGCGATAACAGAAAGCGTGCTACCCTTCTTTGAGCTTTTTCGATGTTCTCCGTCAATCCTAGCTGGTAAGGACCCCACATCGCGCAATAGTATTCTAAAAGGGGACGGACAAGCATAGTGTAGGCAGTCTCTTTAGTAGATCTGTTACATTTTCTAAGTGTCCTGTCAATAAAACGCAGTCTTTGGTAGCCTTCCCCACAACATTTTCTACGTGTTCCTTCCAATTTAAGTTGTTCGTAACTGAAATTCCTAGGTATTTAATTGAATTTACGGCCTTTAGATTTGTCGTGTAACCGAAGTTTGACGGAATCCTTTCAGCGCTCGTGTGGATGACCTCACGCTTTTCGTTGTTTAGGATCAATTGCCAATTTTCGCGCCATAGAGATATCTTTTCTAAATCGTTTTGCAATTTGTTTTGATCTTCTGTTGACTTTGCTAGTTAACGTTAGAAATAAGCAAAGTGGACGGGTAATAAAATTTGCAAGATGTGTTCGTCAGGCTCCAGGCAGCGAACACGTTTTGGACGATTACTCGTTCCGGTTGCACTGCCAGAATCATACCTCCAGTAGTACTTACATTTGATCCCTTTGCTCATGCAAATCGTCATTTTCCCCGAGACGAAGAGCTTGTTTCATATCTTTCTGCACAAGATTTAGGATCTAATCACACCAAAATCAATACAGATGATGTCTTTCTATCCATCGCTGTCCGCCCCGATAGCTGAATTGTAAATACATGGTACATCACAGAACAAAAATACATCGGTCACTCTTGGCATGATATCTGGAAGAATATACACCACCCGCATTTACCAACAAAAATATGCGGTCATTGTGGTACTATTTTGTGAATAGAAAATTTCCAACGAACTCCAGACTACATTCCATTCATCTGGCTGATTCCCCTTTGTGTACCACTTGCAACCTGATTAGCCGGCCGCGGTGGCCGAGCGGTTCTAGGCGCTTCAGCCCGGAACCGCGCGACTGCTACGGTCGCAGGTTCGAGTCCTGCCTCGGGCATGCATGTATGTGATGTCCTTAGGTTAGTTAGGTTTAAGTAGTTGTAAGTTCTAGGGGACTGGTGACCTCTGATGTTAAGTCCCTTAGTTCTCAGAGCCATTTGAACCTTTTTTTTTTATTTTGGAACCTGATTGACACAGATGAACATCAATTTGTCTGTGGAAATGCAAATAACATATGGTTGTCAATCAGAAAAAAATTAGCAACTATGCAGAGAAAACCGCCGTATTTGATATCGCCATCGTGCATTTTACACCCGTAAGAAGAGCTATACCCCACCTGGAAGAAAAATGCCGTCAACTGGTTGAAGGGACACGCGGTATTTTACCTGCTGTCCAGTAAAGAAAGGAGCGAAGGAGATTTTTGGACGTATATCTCCGACCAGCATCACAAGCTACTACGCACGAGTAATTATTATGATACATACGCCAACTTCCTCAGAAGAACAGTCATGTGAACTCCATTTCCGAGGATGCGATTCAGGACATGAAGAAACGAGAGACAATTTGATTTTTGAAAAACAAATACGATCAAGAGACGAACATCCGTATCTGGTTTAGACTTGGATTTTTTTTCTGAAATGTCAAGGTACCTGAATTAATTTTAGTTTGTTTTATTACTTTTAAATGTCAATTGAAAAATATGTACTACTGTGGAATGTTGTTGTTGTTGTTGTTATGGTCTTCAGTCCTGAGACTGGTTTGCTGCAGCTCTCCATGCTACTCTATCCTGTGCAAGCTTCTTCATCTCCCAGTACCTACTGCAACCTACACCCTTCTGAATCTGCTTGGTGTATTCATCTCTTGGTCTCCCTCTAAGATTTTTACCCTCCACGCTGCCCTCCAATACTAAATTGGTGATCCCTTGATGCCTCAGAACATGTCCTACCAACCGATCCCTTCTTCTAGTCAAGTTGTGCCACAAGCTTCTCTTCTCGCCAATCCTATTCAATACTTCCTCATTAGTTATGTGATCTACCCTTCTAATCTTGAGCATTCTTCTGTAGCACCACATTTCGAAAGCTTCTATTCTCTTCTTGCCTAAACTATTTATCGTCCATGTTTCACTTCCATACATGGCTACACTCCATACAAATACTTTCAGAAACAACTTCCTGACACTTAAATCTATACTCGATGTTAACAAATTTTTCTTTTTCAGAAACGCTTTCCTTGCCATTGCCAGTCTACATTTTATATCCTCTCTACTTCGACCATCATCAGTTATTTTGCTCCCCAAATAGCAAAACTCCTTTACTAATTTAAGTGTCACATTTCCTAATCTAATACCCTCAACATCACCCGACTTAATTCGACTACATTCCATTATCCTCGTTTTGCTTTTGTTGATGTTCATCTTATATCCTCCATTCAAGACACTATCCATTGCGTTCAACTGCTCTTCCAAGTCCTTTGCTGTCTCTGACAGAATTACAATGTCATCCGCGAACCTCAAAGTTTTTATTTGTTTACCTGGATTTTAATACCTACTCCGAATTTTTCTTTTGTTTCCTTCACTGCTTGCTCAATATACAGATTGAATAACATCGGGGAGAGGCTACAACCCTGTCTCACTCCCTTCCCAACCACTGCTTCCCTTTAATGTCCCTCGACTCTTATAACTGCCATTTGGTTTCTATACAAATTGTAAATAGCCTTTCGCTCCCTATATTTTACCCCGCCACCTTCAGAATTTGAAAGAGAGTGGAATGCTATGAGCAATAAATTGGAGCGGGAAAAAAAATGGTCAGCGTGACGGACTGCCGTCCTAAGGGGCTCGGGTTCGATTCCCGGGGGGTTGGGTCGGGGATTTTGTCCGCTCAGGGACTGGGTGTTGTGTTGTTTTCATCCTCTTTTCATGCCCATCCGGCGTGCAGGTCGCCCAATGTGGCGTCGAAAGTAGTAAGACCTGCACCAACGCGGCCGGACCTGCCCCGTAAGGGGCCTCCCAACCAATGACGCCAAACGCTCATTTCCATATCCATCGCTGAGGAATCTAAGGAAGAATCTATATTATCTCTATCGTAATAACGCTTGAAGAAAATTCCAAAATTTTCTGATGTCTACTGCTGTTACGGGAACGGACAGACCTTGTTCAGTTGGACTGCGTTGTTGACAAATCGAGAGTGTATCCAACAATAAACGTGAAATACAGGAAGAAAAATTGCCAACGTGATGTCCCTTTGGCGAATAGGGGACGCAAAGAAAAAGAGAAGCGCGAGGCATTAGTCAGAGGGACAGCTGGTGGTGCGCCAGCGGCCAGCCTGCAGCTGCCCACGCGCCGCCACGTGGCCTGCGGGCGTCCTCAGCATGGCGCGCAGACGCGGCCGTCGAGCTGAATCACTTCGCGCCGGTGAAAGCCGTTTCGAGGAACCAGCCTGCCACGCTGGCATTCTGATGGGATAAGTCGCTACGTGTCCAGGGTCCACGCGGGCGCCATTGAATCGCATCGCCAGGCGACGCTTGCTAATGGCAGCTGAGGTCCCGTTATGCATACAACCTGGCGCCTATCTGGGCCTAGCCTGTCTCGTTAGCTATAACTCTGGTGAAAGCAGCTCCAGCAGTAGTACGGAAGAGGAATATTTCAAGAACAGCGACAGAAGCAACAAAATTGAAATGTCGTTTCTTAACAAGCTTATTTTCGACTAGTATCCTGGTCATGTGATCAGTCATTCGACCTATCACTTGACGCTATCTTCACGCTCTGTCATCCATCTCCTCCTCTTGTCATCTTAAGCCCGAAGACTGGTGTGAAAGACGTGTGATTCGGCTCTCTACGCTGGTGTGTCCTGTGCAAGTCTCTTCATTACTACTACGACCTACAACGCTATGAACATTGTAACTGCCTTTTTTCCTTGGTCTCTCTATAATTTTTACCTTCGACAGTCCCATTCATTACCAAATTGATGATTCTTAGGTGGCTCAAGATGTGTCCTGTCAACCGATCCCTTCTTTTAGTCAGCTTGTGCAATAATTTTTTCCCCCCATTTCTATTCAGTCCCACCTCAATACATACTCGATCTACCCATCTAATCTCCAGCGTTCTTCTGTACCACCACGTTTCAGAATCTTAAATTTTCTTCTAGCCTGAAGGTTCAAATGGTTCAAATGGCTCTGAGCACTATGGGACTCAACTGCTGAGGTCATTAGTCCCCTAGAACTTAGAACTAGTTAAACCTAACGAACCTAAGGACATCACAAACATCCATGCCCGAGGCAGGATTCGAACCTGCGACCGTAGCGGTCTTGCGGTTCCAGACTGCAGCGCCTTTAACCGCACGGCCACTTCGGCCAGCCTAGCCTGAAGTTTTTCGTCCCTGTACGAGACTACATTCCAGACAAGTACCTTCACAAATGACTTCCTAACATTTAAATTTGCATTGATCAGCCAGAACTTACTATCGATACAAACCCATCTAAGCTATAGCAGCGTCACCTGGCGAGGACTATACGGTGCATGTAGCACCAGTGAGAGTGCTGCCCGTGTGTAGAATTGGGTCGCCGCAAGGTCTATCTGAGTTTGCCTGAGGGCAGATTGTGATGGCCTGGAGACTCGACACGAGCATTTCGGCAACTGCACGACTTGTGGGGCGCTCGAGTGCTGTGGTGAGTGTCTCCAACACGTGGCAAAACCAAGGTGTAACCCGTGGGTTGGATGGCGACCCCTCATTAGTGATGTCGGACGTCGTAAGCTGGGCAGAGTGGTAAAAAGGACAGGTGGCGAACTGTGGCGGAAGTAGTGTCAGACTTTAATGGCTCAAATGGCTCTGAGCACTATATGACTTAACATCTGAGGCCATCAGTCCCCTAGAACTTAGAACTACGTAAACCTAACTAACCTAAGGACATCACACACATCCATGCCCGAGGCAGGATTCGAACCTGCGACCGTAGCAACCGCGTGGTTCCGGACTGAAACGCCTAGAACCGCTCGGCCACAGCGGCCGGCTAGACTTAAATGCTGGCTAGGGTAAAAGTGTGTCTAAAGACACAGTGCACCGATCACTTCTAAGAATGCGCCTCCGCAGCCGACGACCCACGCATGTCAATCCCAACACCAGAACGTCGGCAACTACAACTCCGATGCGCACGTGATCATCGACACTGGACGTTGGTGCAGTGGCAGCGCGTTGCATGGTCTGATGAATCCCGATGCGTTCTTCACAGTGCCGATGAGACAATACGAATCCGTCGTCTTCCAGGTTAACACCTCCTTGACATCTGTACCGTGGGAGACAAACTGGCGGTGGCTCCATTATGCTCTGGAGATACTCCTTGGAACCATGACGGCCAAGGAGTATCATACACTGAAACTTCCTGCAGATGAAAACTGTGTACTGGACCGAGACTTGAACTCGGGACCTTCACCTTTCGGGGGAAAGTGCTTTACCAACTGAGCTACCCAAGCACAAGCACTTGCCCCCGAAATGCAAAGGTCCCGAGTTCAAGTCTCGGTCCAGTACACAGTTTTCATCTGCCAGGAAGTTTCATATCAGCGCACACTCCGCTGCAGAGTGAAAACCTCATTCTGGAAATATCCTACACTGTTTGCAGACCACGTACACCCCTTCATAAAGATCATGTTTCACGACGGCAGTGACGTTTTCCAACAACATGGCCATGTCACAAGGCCACAAGTGTGATGGAGTTGTTCGAGGGACACAGTGACGAGTTCCAACTCGCCGGATCTGAACACGATGGAACACATCTGGGATGTGATTGAACGCGGCTTCAGACCTCATCGCCCTCCACCCCGGAATTTACGGGAATTAGGTGTCTTTTGTGTGCAGATGTGGTGCCAACTCCCTACAGCGACCTGCCATGGCCTCACTGCCTCCATGCTCGAGCGCGTCGCCGCTGTTATCCGTGTCAAAGTGGACATGTCAGGTATTAAAAACATGGATCAGGTGGCTCTGAGCACTATGGGACTTAACATCTGAGGTCATCAGTCCCCTAGACTTAGAACCACTTATACCTAACTAATCTAAGGACATCACACACATCCATGCCCGAGGCAGGATTCGAACCTGCGACCGTAGCAGCAGCGTAGTTCCGGATGCCGGGTATTAGGTAGGTTGTCATAATGACCTGGCTGATCACTGTGTGTTCGATAATAACAAATTTCTCTTTTTCAGAAACGCCTTTCTTGACACAACCAGTCTGCTTCCTCTCTACTTTGTCCATCATCAGATATTTTCCTGCTCAAACACCAAAACTCATATACCACTTTTAGTGTATCGTTTTCAAATGTACTTTTCTCAGCAACATCTGAGTTAATTCATCGACTTGAGACAAGCCGGCATCAGAACTCAATAGTCGACTCTTTTCGACCAAAATCAGCTGAAATAGTTTGGTCAGGTTGCCAGAAGACAAGAGGCAATGAAAGGAACAATCATAGAGGGAAAAGTCCAGGCCGATGACCCAGGGGACTGACAACATAGCAGTGGATAGACCCGATTAAGAGCTGAGCAGGATGGGCTTGCAGCAAGCAAGTCGCCACGCCCAAGGCAGAGTTATGTTAGGCATCATCTGAGTTGTTTCGAGAACACTTCGTTACCGTTGTTTTACTTATGTTGACATTGATCTTGTACTCTCTTTTCAACACATTATCCATTCCATTCAGCTGCCTTTCCAAGTCATTCGCCATCTCTGAAAGAATTACAATATTGTCAGTAAACCTCAGAGTTTTTATTTCTTCCCCTTGATTTTCATTATCTTTCCAAATTTCAGGCTTTTGGAGGAAACGGAAGCACGTGTATGAATATCAAGAACTCGGATAGCAAGCCAGAACTAAGCAAAGAAGGGAAAGCTGAAAGGTTAAAGGAATATATATGACTATTCAAAGGAAATGAAATTAAACACAATACTACACGAAGAGAAGAACAAGTAGATGAAGATAAGATGGGAGATATGATGCTGCGAGAAGTGTTTGATAAAACAGTGAAGGACCTAATCCAGACCAAGAACCCTCAGAATTACAGAGTTCCTTGAGAGGGACAATGTCGTTGTTGCAAATTACTGACAAGGATTATTTACAGAAAAATGGAAAATTTGATAGAAACCAGCCTGGGATAAGACCAGTTTAGCTTCAAGAGAAATGAAGGAACACTTATGGCTATATCATCCCTACGATTCAGCTTAGAAGTAAAGTTAAAGATAGGTAAACCTACGTTTATAGCAATTTGTGGGTTAAAAGAAATCTGTTGACAATGTTCACTGACCTACACTCTTTGAAACGATCTGTTCCCGTTTTGTGGTAATAGTATCTTGGAGTATTTCACTTTGATATAAATATACAAATTTTTTCAGTGTTCACACCAAATCATGTAGAACTCAACCTTTCGAAGACATTCACCACTTTCATCGTCAGGAGAAGAAGATATTCAATGCTCGTAATTTAACTTAATCCTCTGACGAAGAAAGTGGCAAATATCTTCTAAATCTCAAATGTTAAGTCAAACGTGACATAGTTTGAATACAGAGAAAAGTTAATCTTGGCTTACCTGTTACATTCAAAGTTGGCCTGATCTGGGAAACCATATCCAATCTTCGTTTCTCCTTTCATAAAAATACCTTTTCTCCTTATGTACATCTTATAATAGTTGTGTTAATAATAAACGTGACATTTCTATGCTGTGGTAGTTTATAAACTCTCTCCAAAACCTTTCACTAGAGCCTAGTGGAACAACCCATCATTAACTTGGTGAATACCAATTAGTGTTTAGAAAACAGAGATCTTGCTTGATCAGGTCTGAATACTGAGAAGAGAGCTTAAGAACTACATCACATTCTGGATCCGAAGAATCCCAATCATGGGAGAAGTCACCGAAGAATCTGGAGCAAAACTGCAGTCAGACAAAGTGATGCACTTGCGACACATCTACACATAATTTAGTAATTGATTTTGCAGGAGATAATTAATCGATTTCGTGTTGCAGTTCCAGAAAATGTGTCAAGATTAACTCTCTCGCCTCAGTCGATATCAGGCAATTCTATCAAGAAGTACAGAAAATCAGATAGATCTATTAAAGGAACAGGCAGAAAAACTGGATTCCATATTTCAGTTTAAAAAACATGTTCATGATAAACAACTGTTCAGCGCCAGATCATCAGAGAACTGGGTTTAGTAATAGTGAATGAGCAGACAGCTTTAAATGTCTAGAAATGATTTTTCATCTAAAAAGTAGTGCAAGTCGTCAACAAAATGGGGAAGGCCAGATGGTCGCTGCTTCTTTATAAAACTTGCAAGGTAAACTCAGACACTGTACTGAATCAAAGTGCCAATGTGCAAGTGAAACCCTTCAAATGAGGGAAAGGGGGGGGGGGCAAAAAGTAACGGAAAAGTTAGGGAAGAAGACCGTTCTCAACGTAATGAAACCAAAGATTGCATACAGCCAGTACAAGCTAATTACGAAAAGAATTGTACCAAAATAATGAACTACAAATTAAATAAGTTAAGAATCGATGGCTTAAATTCTAGAGGCATATTTATAGAGTGTTTGAGAAGCTGCTAACAAAGTAATGTGTTTTAAATTGTGGACAGTAGACACAATTTCAGAGAAACGGCCCGAAAACTAGAAAAACTTTGGCAAAGCAGAATTAAGACGAAACGACGTCTCAGGCAGCACACAGCAGAGGTACGGTACTGATTCTTCCTAAGATAGATTCTGAGCAGCGAAGAAGACCTGTAACAATATATAAATGTTGCTTAATATTGTCTCTGATCAACCAATAAGAAATAAAAATAAATCTCTATAAACCGTTTCTTTGCTTCTAGAACATACTTAGCGCTTTTTCTTTCTACCTCATATTTTACATCGCGATAATCATCACGTCTGCAACCCATCTTCCAACACGTTATCGTCAGCTGGGAAGCCGTCAGCGATCCGATGCAACATTTGTTACTACGAATAACTACAGTTTTCGTATTAATACGCGTCCTATACCCCAGGCAAACTTCTTTTCCATTAAAAACATATTTTTTTCTCGATGACTGTTCTCTTAGTCAGAAAATCTCAATTTTAAGGAGCAATAGATTTATTTTCCACATTCCCACATGAACGAACATTTTGATGAACATTTCATTGAGTATATTGGACGCTCACATAATTTTTAAAATCCTTTGGAGCGTCACATCTGAATGCTTATAGTTTCCATTTACTGTTCACATTCCAATGTCATGCAGCACTGTCCTCCAAACGTACAATTCACAATTAATAAAACAGTCCGGGCTATTATACCGTGGTCTGTGGGATTTCACTTCAAATTCCGGCCGTGAAAGTTTACATTTTATAATCAGATGTACAGCTACCGAAACATGTTATACAGTCCACATCAATATTCGAAACCAGCTGAGATCTTTTGTTAAAGAATGCTTTCTTCGTCAGTTTCGAACTGCATCTGATGTCTCAATCGCTTCAGCCATATTGCGCAGTCTTGGATATGAGAGTTTTTCCCTGTCTTCTGCAGTGCCTTCCTACACTCTAAGGTTTAGCAAGTCGATGAGAAAGTAAAGAATCCAAAGGCATTATTTCTAGTGTCTTGATGTGAAAAGTAACAGATATTTTAGATTCGCGTTAAGCTGGGAATTTCATACAACGTGTCATCTATGTGCTGGCGAATGACTGAACAAAAAGTACATGGTAATGCAAAAGCATGTGCTTCGATGTCACCTAATACAATAAGTATATTTTGTTTACATGAACAGCCATGACATTGTCTCTGCCTTGCTCGACGGTCGGTCGGTGCTCACGTACACGAAGTACAGGAATAGTTATAGATGTCATGCAACAAAACAACAAATCTGTCGTTAGGATAAAGCAACAACAGAAACACCAAGTCAAACTACTAATGCCTAGGCGAACATAGAATTACTAATAAAATATAGATTTTCATAAATAACTAACTCGCTCGCTACTTCAATGAGACATACAACGAAGATGTAAAACCATGCGAGAAACCAGTGTAGTAGAACCGAACTGAAATGTTATGCACAGAAGGTACCAAAGTTATTGTCCAGTAAGTTTCGTGTCTGGAGTTTGATACCATTGTTTTCGGATGTTCGTTACGAACAGCTACAGACGGTTTAAACGCACGTTAACTATTGACGCATTTTCTGCAATAGACCATCTACAAGTTTCCAATATAGAGAGCAACAGTTTGGCGGCGTAAATAAAAAGCTATCAATAGCCATTATCAATCACAAAAAAACCTTCTGATTGACAATCATATCTCTCACATACTACGACCGACAAGGAGGAATTGAAACAGTACTCAAAGCTGTGTAACAACAGCACCGTCATTATTAGTGAAACAAATCGTGTCAGAATATACTGGACGAGGTGCTTTGAACTTCAAGCTATTTAGTTACATGTTTATGCGTGTTTTACGAACTCGTGAGTGAAATGCAAAGCATGCGATTGATACTGACGAATAATAACTCTCAACCTGAGATTTGCTATGATGCTGAACCTTTTTCATGAAATCTGCAACAATTTCCGCAGGTGAACGGTAGTTCTACTAGTACAGAAAACCGGCCATACAAACAATTAATTAAATAAAAACCAAGGTAATGTTCGACTTCTTCAAAAAGGTACCTTTTCCAGGGAGAAAATAAATCTATAAAAATTAAATAAGCTTTGTTTAACTGGAATTGGCAACCGAAGTTTTTCGTCTGTAATTTACCTCATCGATTGGTAATGACGTGCGAGTTTTGATTTCGTCATCTTATTGAATTGCAATAGATGGGTCACTGGAATGGGCACTTCTTTTCTCCTCAAACTTATTTATGTTTTATTACTTATTTACTGTATTGGTCAATGTAATGACGAAGTGAATGCCTGGTCTATGATATTCCTCGACTGCATATCGATATGGCCGACAAAAAAAATTCTTAAGGCTGATAGGTAAGCCGATGGTCCACAGAATTAACTGCTGTAGGTCTAAGGAGTTTCAGTCCCTCTGTGTTGCACCATGTCGCGTTCATAGTGGTAAATGTTTGCGTTATGAGTTGGCTTACCGGTGGCGGACCTTTTTGGAGTATCTTGCTAGGAACCGAAGATCGTTCTTTCGGAGCCGCATCCAACTTACTGATGCCGCATCATCTCTCTTGGGGAAATGCTAATACATACACATATCTAGCAGACAAGCAACACTGCGTGAAATAACAGCAGAATTCAATGTGGGACGTACTATGTAGGTATCCGTCAGGAAAGTGACGCGAATTTAGCGTTATGGGCTATGGCAACAGGTGACCGACGAGAGTGCTTTTATTACAGCACGAGATCTCCTAGGCTCGTGCCCATATCGGTTGGACCCTAGACAACTGGAAAACAGTGGACCAGTCAGATGAGTACCCGATTTCAGTTGGTAGGAGCTGATGGAAGGATTCGACTGTAGCGCAGACCCCACGAAACCACAAACGAAAATTGTCAACAAGGCACTATACAAGTTGGTGATGACTTCATAATGGTGTGGGCTGTGTTTACATGGAATGGACTGGGTCCTCTGGTCCAACTGAACCTATCATTGACCACAGGCAGCCATTCATGGACTTCATGTTCCCAAACAATGATAGAATTTTTATAAATGACAATGCGCCATGTCACCAGGTCAAAATTGTGCGCGACTGGTTTGTAAATTTTCTCAGCAATTCGAGCGAATTATTTGGCCACCAAGAAAGCCCGACATGAATCACATCGAACATCTGTGGACGTAATCGAGAGTCAGTTCGTGCACACAATCCTGCACCGGCAGTACTTTAGCAATTATGGACGGCTATAGAGGCAGCATTGCTTAATATTTCTGCAGAGGACTTCCAACGACTTCTTGAGTCTGTCCCACGTGGAGTTACTGCAATACTATATTACGGTATTGCACTTCTGGTACCACTTTTGTGGAACATAATGAAATAATGGTGTAAGTTCCCTCTTCTTTCCTCAGTGTAGGATATCAATTGTGTACCTGAGTCATATGAATGAGTGTGAAGAGTGAATGCGCAGTGTTGTGTTCTATAAGTGTAGTAAGTGATCTCGCGTCCGTCGGCCGTCGTAATTTAATATATTATTATTGTTATTATTATTTTTTGATTGTTGCCGACTTACGTGGTGGGCCTTAATAAAAATGATATTTCATTTTATTTTGATTTTACGATTAAATGCTTTCCTGAAGTTCTCCTTTTTAACAATATTAATCTCAAATTATTTGTTACGTTAATGAATGTTAGACTCGCAGAATCTTAAAACATGAGCATATAAGTTGAACATTGGAATAAACCTTTCATATTAATTTCCTCGGCTAGTCACTTCACTTTAAAGCAAAAGATCTTTAGTTATTAATTAAAATTGCGGCCCACACACGCGCGAGAGTATTTTTCTTACCTCTGTTAACCATTGTATTGTAGTCGGACTCCTGGCTCTGGCTCTCGGCTATGGTACTGAAAATAAGAATCTTAAAACTACGTATTTTCTGCAACGTCGGGCGGCTGTGGAGAAAAATTAATATTATGTTAAAAGCGGGCGAGTTTTCTGCTTCCGCTAATTTTTCATAAGTTAATATCGCCACGTAATGGCGTCGTTGGCTGCATCGGCCGCTGCGATTGTTGAACTGTAAATTACTTGAATGCAGGTTAATTCAAGGAAGGCGGACATGAAATCGGGATCACCTCTTACAAATTAAAAGTGCACAATAATATTCAATTAATACATTATCTGCTTAACTCATACAAATATGCTTACATTTGCCAGCACTCGAAAGATAGGAAGTGAAGTCGACTAAAAAAATTAACAAAAGAGCGTATCTTGTCGTCTCTTTAGATCATTTTGTCATAAATTATTTCTTTGCATTGCATTTCCTTGCATTTCTCGACAGAGAAATTATTGTTTCACGGCTACAGGATAAAAATATATTATTCAATTTTTAAATGTCTCTTCTTAATAAATACTGTTTTTTAAGTCTTTTCGTAATATAGCACTGGGGACGCTATAGTGACGAGAGTGCAATGACGCTACAACGAAGATAGATACATGGATACAACAAAAGTAGACACATCACGCAGAGCGCTACTCTCAAAATTGCGAGAACCTACGTTCCAACACGAGTCAAGAAACGAATTGTCCTCCTATTTACACCTGGCGCTCGCGTGATAACTACGAGTGTAAAAGAAGAGAAATTCGAGCGTATGAAAGTGAATATTTACAATCTTCCCTCCCTCAGTCAACTTCGAGTAGAGCGGGAAAGAGTAAAAATGACTGTGGGACACCGTGCTGCCCCGCCGAACAGAGTACGGTGGCCTGCCGTGTGTCTCATAAACCTGCAGCGACTGGCAGAAGAAACCTTCTCGTTCCTTTCTGGATACCTCCCTTTTTGCGTCCTTCTACCAGTTTAAATATATACTAATTGATTAGGTGATTAGTTAACGCAGTTCACGCCATTTGCTTAAGCAAAGCTGTTACATAAGCGTGAGCTCGTCTCCTTGTGAGTCTGCTCTTTTCAACAGCCCCCGGGAGAAGACAAAATGCATCTCTTTATTAGCCTCGTACATGTACGGAGGTGTTGATTTCACAACTGCTTATGCAGTTATCCCTTTAAGTGACAAAATCCAGCACAGCAATGAAATATATATATATCAGTATTTACTGACAGTGGGCAGTAAAACTGCTTAATTAATTACGTATCTCTAAGTTCACCATGATTTACGGGATACCAAAAATTCATACTAATTAATTTGGAGCGCAAAATCTGCGCTGAAAAATCCGCAGGAAATTATCAGTGTCAACTTCTGCTAGTAAACATACGTCCTCAGGAGGAAGAAATTTCCCAAAGGAGTTGAATTCACAGTCAACTTCAGACTACGCATATAATTCCGCATTTGCAACCACTTCAGTATCAGGGTCAGTTTCACGACTTCCACGAAATGCCACTTTAACCACAGGTTAACGGTCCACGCTACCTGCTGCATATGTACAAGATGTCTCGTCCACTGGACCACTTGACTGCCAGACTACCATCGATTACTGTAGAAGTGTTTGAAACTGTAGAGATAGTAGATACATCATCTGCATCAGAGTCTCCTCCAAATTCTGAATCTTATGCACGCTCTTTTGCAACATCTTCCCAGAAGTTCATTACATCATTGCATTATTAGTCACAATTTCATCTGCCATTGAAGTATGTCACTTTCATGAAGTCATTCTTATAGATTTAAAATAAATATTCACGAATGTCAGTATGGTACTTCTAACTACAGAAACCAACCAAAAGTGACTAACTAATATGCCTATACTTACAAGTTCGTGCATAAATTATTTTCGTCATGTTCCACATTTTCATCAATAATTCTACGTGAGCACTGATATATACTGTTGTGGATTGGCAAGACAGCCAATCCACTATGGTGAGGCGGAAAGGCACGCGTTTAAGCTCACGCAGGCTGGCGTGAGGTCTGGAACAGGACAAGGAAATTTAGACTAGCAAAAAACGTACGTATCTTCTGGAATACTTAACTTTAATCCATAATTGGTGAACATCGCTCTTGACGGTACATGTTTTACAGCATCAATAGTAACTGGTAATGGCACATTGCTAGGTCGTAGCAAATGACGTAGCTGAAGGCTATGCTAACTATCGTCTCGGCAAATGAGAGCGTAATTTGTCAGTGAACCATCGCTAGCAAAGTCGTCTGTACAACTGGGGCGAGTGCTAGAAAGTGTGTCTAGACCTGCTGTGTGGCGGCGCTCGGTCTGCAATCACTGATAGTGGCGACACGCGGGTCCGACGTATACTAACGGACCGCGGCCGATTTAAAAGCTACCACCTAGCAAGTGTGGTGTCTGGCGGTGACACCACACACACATATATATATATATATATATATATATATATATATATATATATATATATATGTGTGTGTGTGTGTGTGTGTGTGTGTGTGTGTGTGTGTGTGTGTGTGTGTGAGAGAGAGAGAGAGAGAGAGAGAGAAGTATTTCACGTATATAATCAGTGAAATTGGATGTAACTAGGAACTGAACTCACACCAAGCATAGCTCGGAAGAAAACGCGTTGCAAACATTTTTACAAACAACTGGGGAAAGATTGCATTGTACTGTATGTTAACCGGGGGCCTAGAAACGACGGAGAGGTTCCGTCCCCGCCGCAGCCACAGTGGTCCATAACCCCACGACGACTACCGCAGTCCACTTCACATCTCCGCCGCCCCACTCCGAACCACCATTTCAGGGTTATTGTGCGGTTCGGCCCCCGATGGACCACCCTAGGGAACGTCTCACACCAGACGAGTGTAACCCCTATGTTTGCGTGGTAGAGTAATGGTGGTGTACGCGTACGTGGAGAACTTGTCTGCGCAGTAATCGCCGACATAGTGTAGCTGAAGAGGAATAAGGGAAACCAGCCTGCAGTCGCCGAGGCAGATGGAAAACCGCCTAAAAACCATCCACAGACTGTCCGGTTCACCGGACCTCGACACAAGTCCACCGGGTGGGTTCGTGCCGGGGACCAGGCGCTCCTTCCCAATCCGGAAAGCCGTTCGTTAGAACGCACGGCTAACCGGGCGGGCTGGGGAAAGATTACTCTGAATTGAACTTACTACTGTTGCACCAAAAGATACCAGAAGAGTACATCCATAGGTAACAAATTCTAGCTGAACACAAAATGAGCTCCGAAGACGATTGCCTCAAAGGTCATCGGAAAACATTCATATACCATTTCTCACTTCTTCGCCAAATGTGAAGTCTGAAACGTAAAAATCGTATCTATAGCTATCATAGAAACTACTGTGAATATATTAATGCTAATACAATCGATGGTTTGTAGTATATAAAATAACAAACAGAATGTAAATTAGTGTTACCTATGTTTCCCAGCGTCATTTAAAGGCTTAGAAAAGCTGCTCCATTTGCGAATGAGTACTTTGTTAAGTCCACGACCGGTTACACCCTCTGCATCCTGGCCACTTGAAAACGGATCTCAAACTGCCATTGCTACTGCGTAGTACGATGGATGTACAAATATTGCACGCATTAAGCGAAAAACACAGCTTATATAAGTACAATATAAATACAGAAAGAATACATACCTTACATTGTGCTGTGTGTACTTCACCCATAATGAATTCTGTCGAACTCCGTGGCTATTCCTTTAAAGGGTCTAGGATAAGAATCGCTACCAATCACAACTGAAGGTAATTTATTCAAGACTCCACCGGTTTCGGGCTTGCACACGTCTTCAGGTGATAATACATTCATTTTCATGTTTCACGTTCAGTGTTAGAGTTCACTGTTTAAATAAAAGGCAAATTACGTGATGTTGACTAAGTCGACACAAGTGAAAGATGTATAAAATGCTTATTTGAACCACCAGCTGTTTTTATTTTAAATCTAATTTCTACCGGTTTCAGTCTTGGACCATCTTCACGGATGAAGGGATAAAATGGTTTAATCCACCATATCGCATTAGTTATTACATTTTAACCCTTCATCCGTGAAGACTGTCCAAGACCGAAACCGGTAGAACTTGGATTTAAAATGAAAACAACTGATGGTCCAAATATGCATTTTCTACGTTACTTGAAGGTTGTTGGTAGTCACCTTCCAAAAACGTTTAAAACAAGTGAAAAAAATGGAAGTGGCGAAGTGATATGTGTTGAAAATATTAATATAGTTACTTATAACTGGGTATCTAAATCGTAACTGCTCATTAATTGCTCATTTGTCACCATATTAAATATTTGAAGTGCCATATTACTGTTTTAAAATAGTAAATGGCACATAACACATCACATTGTGCTATTGAGAAGCAATGTCAAATGATAAAAAGGTAAAAGTGGGGTGAATTTAAAAAGTTATGCACCCAATGATACCGAGAGAAAAAAATGTGAATTATGATCATCAAAACTAAACAATTCGACAAATTAGCGCAATTTAACTTTAAGTAGCGTTATATTTTGACGCATTCGAAATTGCAAATTGCATGCTTTATCACTAGAAGGTTAAAAGTAATTTTTATAGTTAATAAAAGTCTGAAATAGTTGCAGTGGATGAGTCGTCCAATTCGGGTGAAAAGTTACACCCTCTGGGGAGCAAAAGTTAAAATATAGAGAACTGCAAAGGGCTGTAACGTAACTGCGCCCGCATCTCGTGGTCGTGCGGTAGCGTTCTCGCTTCCCACGCCCGGGTTCCCGGGTTCGATTCCCGGCGGGGTCAGGGATTTTCTCTGCCTCGTGAAGGCTGGGTGTTGTGTGCTGTCCTTAGGTTAGTTAGGTTTAAGTAGTTCTAAGTTCTAGGGGACTGATGACCATAGATGTTAAGTCCCATAGTGCTCAGAGCCATTTGAACCATTTTTTGTAACGTAACTGTGACACGTCGTGGACCATTTATGTGTTTACAAACATTTAGACACGGCTATGAACGGGTGGAGTATCTTTAAAGCTCTTTACGCACACGAAATATTGAGTGCTATCGACAAAGGATTTCAAATTGACTCCACATTTCGAGATTTCCAGAAGACTTTTGACGCCGTACCTCACAACCGGATTGTAATCAAGTTACGTGCTTATGAAACAGAGTCTCAGTTATGGAAGTGGATGCGTGATTTCCTGTCAGAGGTCACAGTTCGCAAAAACTGAAGGAAATTCATCGAGTAAAACAGAAGTGATATCTGGCGTTCCTCAAGGTAGCGTTATAGGCCCTCTGCTGTTCCTTATCTAAAAGGGTTGGAACTTAAATAGTGGCAACTATTTATTCACAACCGATACAAAAGAGTTACATGTTTGCATCTGTTACTGTCCTTAAAAGTAGTCACCAGCATTGCGTAGGACCCGTTGCCAGCGATGTGGAAGGCGTAGTATACCGTTAGCAGAGCCTGTTCTGTTGATAGTGAGAATGGAGCGGTCTAAAGTTATGGTGACTCTCGTGTACGACTGTGGTGGTGTTATCCTAACGCATTACGTTCCTCCACGACAGACCGCCAATGCACAGTATTACTGTTCGTTTTTGGAGCATCACCTGCGACCAGCTTTGCGAAAGAAGCGGTGACACTTTCTGCGCTACCCACGCATTATTTTGCACGACAATGCGCGGGCGCATACAGCGCAAGCTGAGGTTGTTCTGTTCGGTCGATGGGACTGGGAAGTACTGTACCATACTCCCCGGACTTAAGTCCTTATGACTTTGATTTGATTCCGAATATGAAAGAACCACTTCGTGGGATTCGCTTCAGAACTGTTCCAGAGATTCGACAGGCAGTAGAACGCTCCATTCACACCATCAACAGAACAGGCTCTGCTAACGGTATACTACGCCTTCCACATCGCTGGCAACGAGTTCTACACAACGATGGTGACTACTTTGAAGGACGGTAACAGGTGCAAACATGTAACTCTTTTGTATCGGTTGTGGATAAACAGTTGTCACTATTTAAGTTCCAACCCTCGTACGTGGAACACAAAAAGAAAAATCAAATACTTTTTAATTGGAGTATGTTCACTGTTTTATACCACAGATGTGATCTCACACGAGCTAGAGTCATAAATGTCGTAGAAACATGAGATACAATTTTCACAGCATTGAGAACACCATATAAATACTGCATTTTTACAGTTGCCACTGTATTGTTGCTTTAAGAAACCGACAATATTGACCTGGAGGCAAATTAAGAGATTTGTCGCGGGAAATAACAAAATATTTAAGCTGACAGACGCACTGGAACTAATTCACGGAGCTTTGTCACAGGTCACTGTCGAAAGCCGTCGAAATACAAAACGGCACGTGAACAGAACGGGAACGAATGCGGCGCTTTGAAGAATTCGTGAATGCTGTTGTTGATCGACGAGCTATCAACGTAGCGTATGATAGTTCCAGGGCTGAAATGTATTTCTCGGGTTCGGATATGGAGAGAGTTCACAGATTACCGCAACACCTTCAGTGACTTCAATATTTAACTGTACAGCGAACCACCTGCAATACGCTTTTGCGTCACACGTACGAGTTACTCGCTCAGAAGAACTACCCTGTGTTTGTAAGTAATTTACATCACATTCTTGTTTAAAATTACAATACTGTAATAGCTAAGAAAGAGAGCACGATATGCTTTCCGTCCGGTCGACTAAGAAGCGTGCGATACTGCTGGAGTTTCATTATCTTTAAAAATTAAATGACGTTCAAAGCTATATTGTTTCTCTGCTCGCCTCGTTAACGTCTTAACTGTAAATGCTCACATTACTGCATGTTATTGGGACTAGCTGGTTGGCCAATGCCGTCCAAAATAAATGCATCGGTGAAGCTGTTGTCCGTTATTTTCGCTGTGTATGTGCGCGTAACGCACAGCATAAAATGTATCCTTACGAGGGTCACTCCAAAAGCAATGCACACTATTCTTTTTAAAATCCATCTTTTATTCTACATTTTTGAAAGTTTTGCTGTGTGTAGATGCATCCTTTAGAAGACATATTTTCATTTCTCCACATAATTTCCAGGTGGCAGGGGTAAAATACAGGGAGCGAAAGGCTATTTACAATTTGTAGAGAAACCAGATGGCAGTTATAAGAGTCGAGGGACATGAAAGGGAAGCAGTGGTTGGGAAGGGAGTAAGACAGGGTTGTAGCCTCTCCCCGATGTTGTTCAATCTGTATATTGAGCAAGCAGTGAAGGAAACAAAAGAAAAATTCGGAGTAGGTATTAAAATCCATGGAGAAGAAATAAAAACTTTGAGGTTCGCCGATTACATTGTAAGTCTGTCAGAGACAGCAAAGGACTTGGAAGAGCAGTTGAATGGAATGGACAGTGTCTTGAAAGGAGGATATAAGATGAACATCAACAAAAGCAAAACGAGGATAATGGAATGCAGTTGAACTAAAAAGTCGATTGATGCTGAGGGTATTAGATTAGGAAAGGAGGCACTTAAAGTAGTAAAGGAGTTTTGCTATTTGGGGAGCAAAATAACTGATGATGGTCGAAGTAGAGAGGATATAAAATGTAGACTGGCAATGGCAAGGAAAGCGTTTCGGAAGAAGAGAAATTTGTTAACATCCAGTATTGATTTAAGTGTCAGGAAGTCATTTCTGAAAGTATTCGTATGGAGTGTAGCCATGTATGGAAGTGAAACATGGACGATAAATAGTTTGGACAAGAAGAGAATAGAAGCTTTCGAAATGTGGTGCTACAGAAGAATGCTGAAGATTAGATGGGTAGATCACATAACTAATGAGGAAGTATTGAATAGGATTGGGGAGAAGAGAAGTTTGTGGCACAACTTGACCAGAAGAAGGGATCGGTTGGTAGGACATGTTCTGAGGCATCAAGGGATCACCAATTTAGTATTGGAGGGCAGCGTGGAGGGTAAAAATCGTAGAGGGAGACCAAGAGATGAATACACTAAGCAGATTCAGAAGGATGTAGGTTGCAGTAGGTACTGGGAGATGAAAAAGCTTGCACAGGATAGAGTAGCATGGAGAGCTGCATCAAACCAGTCTCAGGACTGAAGACCACAACAACAACAACACATAATTTCCATCCCTCTCAACTGCCATACGCCATCTTGGAACCAGCGCCTGTATACCCGCACTGTAAAATTCTGTACCAACCTGTTGGAGCCACTGTTTGGCAGCGTGCACAAGGGAGTCATCATCTTCAAACCTTGTTCCACGATGAGAGTCTTTCAGTTTCCCAAAGAGAGGATAGTTACATGGAGCCAGGTCAGGAGTATAAGGCGGGTGTTTCACTATTGTCCATCGGACTTTTGTGATCGCTTCAATGGTTTTTTGACTGAAATGTGGCCGTGCATTGTCGTGCAACAGCAAAACATCCTGCTTTTGCCGATGTGGTCGAACACGAGTCGGTCGAGCTTTAAGTTTCTTCAATGTCGTCACATATGCATCAGAATTTATGGTGGTTCCACTTGGCATGATGTCCATAGGCAAGAGTCCTTCGGAATCGAAAAACGCCGTAGTCATAACTTTTCCAGCAGGAGGTGTGGTTTTGATTTTTTTTTTTTTTTTTTTCCTTGGGTGAATTTGCATGATGCTACTCCATTGATTCACTCTTCGTCTCTGGTGAAAAATGATGGAGCCATGTTTCATCACCTGTCACAATTCTTCCAAGAAATTCATCTCCACCATTCTCGTACTGTTCCAAAAGTCCGCTGCATACCGTTTTTCTTGTTTCTTTGTAAGCCACTGTCAACATCCCGGGAAGCCACCTGGCACAAACCTTTTTTAACGCCAACACTTTCAGTATTCTGCAGACACTTCCTTCCCCTATCCCAACGTAGCGTGACAATTCGTTCACTGTGATGCGTGTGTCAGCAGTCACCAATTCGTTAACTCTCTGCACATTGTCTGGAGTGTGTGCAGTACGAGGCCTGCCGCTGCGAGGACAATCCTCAATATTGCCGTGCCCGCTTTCGTCACGTAACCTGCTTGCCCACCGACTGACTGTACTGCGATCGGCAGCAGCATCTCCACACACGTTTTCCAACCCCTTGTGGATGTTTCCCACTGTCTCGTTTACACAGCACAGGAATTCTGTAACATCACGTTGCTTCTGACGAACGTCACGTGTAGCAGCCATCTTGAAGACATGCTGTGACAGCGCCACTCACGGGAACAGGTTGAACAAAGTTTGAAAACAAGCGGGAAGGATGTATCTACACACTGTAAACCTTTCACACATGCAGAATGAAAACTCTATTTTTACAAAAATAGTGTGCATTACCTTTGGAGTGACCCTCGCTTTATCGACTTGACTGTACTCGAGCCAGCGTGACTTCCCTCCATTTGAAATGCAATCCACTGAGATTCCAGTAAACACAGGAGAATAGATGTTGTAATGTTTACATTAGATTTATTCTTTTGATGAACACAATATAGTAAAGAATTCCTACGTCGTGGCTTCTTCTCTGGCTGCCAGCTAGATTTTCTATCACCATCATAATTCGAACTGATTACTTCTGCATCGGTGCCGTCAATGTGCTAGCGTACGCCGGCCGCGGTGGTCTCGCGGTTCTAGGCGCGCAGTCCGGAACCGAGCGACCGCTACGGTCGCAGGTTCGAATCCTGCCTCGGGCATGGATGTGTGTGATGTCCTTAGGTTAGTTAACTAAGTTCTAGGGGACTTATGACCACAGCAGTTGAGTCCCATAGTGCTCAGAGCCATTTGAACCATTTGCTAGCGTACGTAATCGTGGCCTTACGTGACGCAGATGAGTATTTTTGATTCAGCCACGATTAATAATACGTGGAACTTTCACGCCATCTCATTGAGCGCTCTTATCAGGTAAGCTAAATTCTTTTCAAAGCATGACTCAAAACAACGAAGTGTTAGGAGTGAATCACATTTCGTCTCCTGATGTAGATGTTGTTGCTAATTGTACCTATTACATTGTTGTTGTTGTTGTTGTGGTCTTCAGTCCTGAGACTGGTTTGATGCAGCTCTCCGTGCTACTCTATCCTGTGCAAGCTTCTTCATCTCCCAGTACCTACTGCAACCTACATCCTTCTGAATCTGCTTAGTGTATTCATCTCTTGGTCTCCCTCTACGATTTTTACCCTCCACGCTACCCTCCAATGCTAAATTTGTGATCCCTTGATGCCTCAGAACATGTCCAACCAACCGATCCCTTCTTCTAGTCAAGTTGTGCCACAAACTTCTCTTCTCCCCAATCCTATTCAATACCTCCTCATTAGTTAAGTGATCTACCCACCTTATCTTCAGCATTCTTCTGTAACACCACATTTCGAAAGCGTCTAGTCTCTTCTTGTCCAAACTGGTTATCGTCCATGTTTAACTTCCATACATGGCTACACTCCATACAAATACTTTCAGAAACGACTTCCTGACACTTAAATCTATACTCGATGTTAACAAATTTCTCTTCTTCAGAAACGATTTCCTTGCCATTGCCAGTCTACATTTTATATCCTCTCTACTTCGACCATCATCAGTTATTTTACTCCCTAAATAGCAAAATTCCTTTACTACTTTAAGTGTCTCATTTCCTAATCTAATCCCCTCAGCATCACCCGATTTAATTTGACTACATTCCATTATCCTCGTTTTGCTTTTGTTGATGTTCATCTTATATCCTCATTTCAAGACACTGTCCATTCCGTTCAACTGCTCTTCCAAGTCCTTTGCTGTCTCTGACAGAATTACAATGTCATCGGCGAACCTCAAAGTTTTTATTTCTTCTCCATGCGTTTTAATACCTACTCCGAATTTTTCTTTTGTTTCTTTTACTGCTTGCTCAATATAGAGATTGAATAACATCGGGGAGAGGCTACAACCCTGTCTCACTCCTTTCCCAACCACTGCTTCCCTTTCATGCCCCTCGACTCTTATAACTGCCATCTGGTTTCTGTACAAATTGTAAATAGCCTTTCGCTCCATGTATTTTAGCCCTGCCACCTTCAGAATTTGAAAGAGAGCATTCCAGTCAACATTGTCAAAAGCTTTCTCTAAGTCTACAAATGCTAGAAACGTAGGTTTGCCTTTCCTTAATCTTCCTTCTAAGATAAGTCGTAAGGTTAGTATTGCCTCACGTGTTCCAACATTTCTACGGAATCCAAACTGATCTTCCCCGAGGTCCGCTTCTACCAGTTTTTCCATTCGTCTGTAAAGAATTCGCGTTAGTATTTGCAGCTGTGACTTATTAAACTGATAGTTCGGTAATTTTCACATCTGTCAACACCTGCTTTCTTTGGGATTGGAATTATTATATTCTATTATTATATTACATTTTTACATTACATTACATAACATTTATTATATTCTATTACATTATGTAGGTAAAAATGAGAGCTGTAGGGAACTGTGAAGGGGAATCAGCATCGTTTTATTACTTTGGTCCTGAGGACGTCCTCGTATGGACCTAGGGTAAGGTGACCTACTAGCCCGAGCGACCACTGCTTACAAGTGGTTGCGCAATGAATCGCAAGTATCGACCGGTGGCTTGGGAACCGGAAGGTCAATGCTCCGGTGTCTGTGGCAGTTCCCCATTAAAGTGCGGCTCATCGTTGCCACGGGGTGCACAGCGAATTAAGTGGCCTTAGACAGACCCAAGAGTTTGGGACACAAACTGCAACTGAGTTTTCTTGTCTTATTGACATATTACTGAACGGATAACATGGTGCACGATCCCAGTGGCCTATGTAACGGCTTCCAGGGGCAGCAAATATATGTTTTTTCAATATTTCATACAGTCATTGATCAAATTTTAAAATTTAAAATTCTGTCGTAATATAATCATTAAGAGCTAAAATCTTATATTGATCCTTAGGTTCCCAGGTCATTTTTTGGTCACACACTGTCTCAGCTGCGGTCTGACTGACCGCTGTATTTAAATAGCGATAAAAATTGCATTCAGCAGTTTCAGTGTTCAAATGCATCGTGGCTCTGAGCACTATGGAACTTCACATCTGAGGTCATCAGTCCCCTAGAACTTAGAACCACTTAAACCTAACTAACCTAAAGACATCACACACATCCGTGCCCGAGGCAGGATTCGAACCTGCAACCGTAGCAGTTGCGCGGTTCCCGACTGAAGCGCCTAGAACCGCTCGGCCACACGCGGCCGGCAATTTCACTGTCACAGTTCAGATTTTATGTGAAAGCTTACATTAATACCACACAAAAAATATATATTGAAATAAATTATGTTTATTTTTACGGATAAAACTCATTTAAACAGGAAACTACAAAAAATGAATATAATATTACATGATAACGCTATGAAAATTCAAATACCCTGCCCCCTAGATTTTACTTTTGCTATATTTTTACTGCTTGTTATACATATAATAATAAAAACATAAAAAGTCTCACAAACGTTCAAAAACATGAAAATTGTACTAGTACTCGCTGGAAATTTTTGTAGAGATTCAAGTCAGACTGGTTCCTTGCAACAATGGCAAATATAAGGTGTCTTTCTCTTCTTTCTCGGGGCACAGGTGCAGCATGTTTTGCGTTTTTCCAATCGTTATACAACGACTTTTACTCTTTGTTCTGCTACACCCAAAACATGGTTAAGGAGACACGGAATTCACGGTGTATGTGATACTTGTTGACTCGCTTTTTCCTTGTGGGGTCACCAACAAGTTTACAAGCTTCTTCAAAAATTAAAATGGATCACCTGAGTACTGTCTTTGTAGGAACTTGAACGACAAACGCATTAACTCCACTTATGTTGAACAAGCGGAAAAATAATGCCATTGGCCATCGTTGGAAGAGGCTTCGACAAGCAGTGATATTTGTTTCGACCTAATGTATTTCTAGCAGAACCTCTAGCTAACGATGCAGTCTCCATACGTCTTTCTTCATAACTCTGATGACTTGTTTCATTCAAGGAATTCACAGGTTTCAAAATGAATTCATCTTCACTTTTGCACGGTTCCTATACTGTATTATGTTAACTTCCAATTTCGTTGTCACCGTCTGATCCAACATCATTTCCCAAACTGTCCTCAAAGCATTTTAAAACTGTATCCCCGAACAGTAAAACATGAACAGTAGACGTAGACCTGGCTACTGAATCTATAACGGGAAGTCCCAGGTGAGTTTTAGAGACTTCCGTTACGAAAGAAGCACTAATATTATAGGTCCACATCATATACAAGCGGCTACTTGCAAAGGAAGCTTCGGGAAGGAGCAACTACGCAATCTCCCACCCCACCATTATGCAATAGCAACAGAGTGACAATAAACGTTAGTGGTCTCTGAGGCCTGGGAAGTTGAGGGTTGAAGGTTTAACACAGCAAAACAAGTATTACTATTACAAACTGTGTATGTGCCTTGAGCAAGGTAACACCGGTTCCCGTCGGATCACGGAGATTTAGCACCGTCGGATTTGGCTAGTTCTTAGATGAGTCACCGTCTGTGTCTGCCGAGTGCTGTTGGCAAGCAGGGTACACTCAGCCCTTGTGAGGCTAATTGAGGAGTTGCTTGCCTGAGAAGTAGCGGTACCGGTCACGAAAACCTACAACGGCCAGAAGAGCGGTGTGCTGACCACGTGCCCCTCCCTATCCCCATCCAATAATGCCAACAGGCTGAGGATGACACGAAGGCCGGTCGGTACAGTTGGCCCTTCAAGGCTTGTTCGGGCGGTGTTTGTGTTGTTGGCTTTTATATATGTTGTTGTTGTTGTTGTTGTTGTTGTTGTCTTCAGTCCTGAGACTGGTTTGATGCAGCTCTCCATGCTACTCTATCCTGTGCAAGCTTCTTCATCTCCCAATACCTACTGCAACCTACATCCTTCTGAATCTGCTTAGTGCATTCATCTCTTGGTCTCCCTATACGATTTTTACCCTCCACGCTGCCCTCAAATGCTAAATTTGTGATCCCTTGATGCCTCAGAACATGTCCTACCAACCGGTCCCTTCTTCTTGTCAAGTTGTGCAACAAACTCCTCTTCTCCCCAATTCTATTCAATACCTCCTCATTAGTTATGTGATCTACTCATCTAATTTTCAGCATTCTTCTGTAGCACCACATTTCGAAAGCTTCTATTCTCTTCTTGTCCAAACTATTTATCGTCCATGTTTCACTTTCATACATGGCTACACTCCATACAAATACCTTCAGAAACGACTTCCTGACACTTAAATCTATACTCGATGTTAACAAATTTCTCGTCTTGAGAAACGCTTTCCTTGCCATTGCCAGTCTACATTTTATATCCTTTCTACTTCAACCATCATCAGTTATTTTGCTCCCCAAATAGCAAAACTCCTTTACTACTTTAAGCGATTCATTTCCTAATCTAATACCCTCACCATCACCCGACTTAATTCAACTACATTCCATTAGCCTCGTTTTGCTTTTGTTGATCTTCATCTTATATCCTCCTTTCAAGACACTGTCGATTCCGTTCAACTGCTCTTCCAAGTCCTTTGCTGTCTCTGACAGAATTACAATGTCATCGGCGAACCTCAACGTTTTCAATTCTTCTCCATGGACTTTAATACCTACTCTGAATTTTTCTTTTGTTTACTTTACTGCTTGCTCAATATACAGATTGAATAACATCGGGGACAGGCTACAATCCTGTCTCACTCCCTCCCCAAGCGCTACTTCCCTTTCATGCCCCTCGACTCTTATAACTGCCATCTGGTTTCTGTACAAATTGTAAATAGCCCTTCGCTCCCTGTATTTTACCCCTGCCACCTTAAGAATTTGAAAGAGATTATTCCTGTCAGCATTGTCAAAAGCTTTCTCTAAGTCTACAAATGCTAGAAATATAGGTTTGCCTTTCCTTAATCTAGCTTCTAAGATAAGTCGTAGGGTCAGTATTGCCTCACGTGTTCCATCTGGTATGATCTTCGCCGAGGTCGGCTTCTACTAGTTTTTCCATTCGTCTGTAAAGAATTCGCGTTCGTATTTAGCAGCTGTGACTTATTAAACTGATAGCTCGTTAATTTTCACATCTGTCAACACCTGCTTTCTTTGGGATTGGAATTATTATATTCTTCTTGAAGTCTGAGGGAATTTCGCCTGTCTCATACATCTTGCTCACCAGATGGTAGAGTTTTGTCAGGACTGGCTCTCCCAAGGCCGTCAGTAGTTCCAATGGAATGTTGTCTACTCCCGGGGCCTTGTTTCGACTCAGGTCTTTCAGTGCTCTGTCAAACTCTTCACGCAGTATCGTATCTCCCATTCCATCTTCATCTACATCCTCTTTCATTTCCATAATATTGTCCTCAAGTACATCGCCCTTGTATAGACCCTCTATATACTCCCTCCACCTTTCTGCTTTCCATTCTTTGCTTAGAACTGGGTTTCCATCTGAGCTCGTGATATTCATACAAGTGGTTCTCTTTTCTCCAAAGGTCTCTTTAATCTTCCTGTAGGCAGTATCTATCTCACCCCTAGTGAGATAAGCCTCTACATCCTTACATTTGTCCTCTAGCCCTCCCTGCTTAGCCATTTTGCACTTCCTGTCGATCTCATTTTTGAGACGTTTGTATTCCCTTTTGCCTGCTTCATTTACTGCGTTTTTATATTTTCTCCTTTCATCAATTAAATTCAATTTTTCTTCAGTTGCCCAAGGGCTTCTACTAGCCCTCGTCTTTTTACCTACTTGATCCTCTGCTGCCTTCACTACCTCGTCCCTCAGAGCTACCCATTCTTCTTCTACTGTATTTCTTTCCCCCCATTCCTGTCAATTGTTCCCTTATGCTCTCCCTCAAACTCTGTACAACCTCTGGTTTAGTCAGTTTATCCAGATCCCATCTCCTTAAATTCCCACCTTTTTGCAGTTTCTTCACTGTTAATCTACAGTTCATGACCAATAGATTGTGGTCAGAGTCCACATCTGCCCCTGGAAATGTCTTACAATTTAAAACCTGATTTCTAAATCTCTGTCTTACCATTATATAATCTATCTTATACCTTCTAGTATCTCCAGGATTCTTACATGTATACAACCTTCTTTTATGATTCTTGAACCAAGTGTTAGCTATGATTAAGTTATGCTCTGTGCAAAATTCTACCAGACGGCTTCCTATTTCATTTCTCTCCCCCAATCCATATTCACCAACTATGTTTCCTTCTCTCCCTTTTCCTACTCTCGAATTCCAGTCACCCATGACTATTAAATTTTCGTCCCCCTTCGCTACCTGAATAATTTCTTTTATCTCATCATACATTTCATCAATTTCTTCATCATCTGCAGAGCTAGTTGGCATATAAACTTGTACTACTGTAGTAGGCATGGGCTTCGTGTCTATCTTGGCCACAATAATGCGTTCACTATGCTGTTTGTAATAGCTTACCCGCACTCCTATTTTTTATTCATTATTAAAGCTACTCCTGCATTACCCCTATTTGATTTTGTATTTATAACCCTGTATTCACCTGACCAAAAGTCTTGTTCCTCCTGCCACCGAACTAATTCCCACTATATCTTACTTCAACCCATTTATTACCCTTTTTAAATTTTCTAACCTACCTGCCCGATTAAGGAATCTGGCACTCCACGCTCCGATTCGTAGAACGCCAGTTTTCTTTCGTTATCCACAGCGCGCAAATTGCACATACTACACTACTGGCCATTAAAATTGCTACACCATAAAGATGTGCTACAGACGCGAAATTTAACCGACAGGAAGGAGATGCTGTGATGCAAATGATCAGCTTTTCAGAGGATTCACACATGGTTGGCGCCGGTGGCGACACCTACAAAGTGCTGACATGAGGAAAGTTTCCAACCGATTTCTCATACACAAACAGCAGTTGACTGGCGTTGCCTGGTGAAATGTTGTGATGCCTCGTGTAAATGCGTACCATCACGTTTCCGACTTTGATAAAGGTCGGATTGTAGCCTATCGCGATTGCGGTTTATCGTATCGCAACATTGCTGCTCGCGTTGGTCGAGATCCAATGACTGTTAGCATAATATGAAATCAGTAGGTTCAGGAGGGTAATACGGAACGCCGTGCTGGATCCCAACGGCCTCGTATCACTAGCAGTCGAGATGACAGGCATCTTATCCGCATGGACGTAACGGATCGTGCAGCCACGTCTCGATCCCTGAGTCAACACATGGGGACGTTTGCAAGACAACAACCATCTGCACGAACAGTTCGATGACGTTTGCAGCAGCATGGACTATCAGCTCTGAGACCAAGGCCGCTGTTACCCTTGACGCTGCATCACAGACAGGAGCGCCTGCGATGGTGTACTCAACGACGATCCTGGGCGCACGAATGGCAAAACGTCATTTTTTCGGATGAATCCAGGTTCTGTTTACAGCATCATGATGGTCGCATCCGTGTTTGGCGACATCGCGGTGAACGCACATTGGAAACGTGTATTCATCATCGCCATACTGGCGTATCACCCGGCGTGATGGTATGGGGTGCCATTGGTTACACGTCTCGGCCACCTCATGTTCGCATTGACGGCGCTTTGAAGAGTGGACGTTACATTTCAGATGTGTTACGACCCGTGGCTCCACCCTTCATTCGATCCCTGCGAAACCCTACATTTCACCAGGATAATGCACGACCGCATGCTGCAGGTCCTGTATGTGCCTTTCTGGATACAGAAAATGTTCGACTGCTGCACTGGCCAGCACATTCTCCAGATCTCTCACCAATTGAAAACGTCTGGTCAATGGTGGCCGAGCAACTGGCTCTTCACAATACGCCAGCCACTACTCTTGATGAACTGTGGTATCGTGTTGAAGCTGCATGGGTAGCTGTACCTGTACACGCCATCCGAGCTCTGTTTGACTTAATGCCCAGGTGTATCAAGGCCGTTATTACGGCCAGAGGTGGTTGTTCTGGGTACTGATTTCTCAGGATCTATGCACCCAAACTGCGTGAAAATGCAATCACATGTCAGTTCTAGTATAATATATTTGTCCAATGAATACCAGTTTATCATCTGCATTTCTTCTTGTTGTAGCTATTTTAATGGCCAGTATTCCAGACTGAGAGCAGACTTTACACATTGTTTACTACTTCTTCACTACGAATTATATTCGCAACGCATTTTGCACACGGTGTCCACAAATATCACTGAATTGTATCATTGTACGGCACTTAGGTGGAGATATTTTAAATTTTTATTAGGGTACTATACGGAAATTAAGGTCCGATCGGTCGCAGAAATGACCTAGAGTGAAAATCAAAACTGTTTTATTTGCAACATTTTTCTACAGATTCCAGCTACTCCTCTACATAGTCACCGCACCGACTTAGACATTTGTCATCGTCTTGCACCAAGTTTCCAATACTCTCGTCGTAGTGATTTCTGTTACTTCTCTGCGCTGGTCTGCAGTTCATTGCCTGTGACAAAATGTTATCTTCATACCCAGCGGCTTATGTGAGCGGAGATGAACATCGGAAGGCGCCAAGTCCTGGGTGTATGGTGAGTGATCAAGCATTTCCCAACTAAAACGCTGCAGGGGCTTCCTCAGTGGCCCTGCAGTGTGCGGCCGAGAATTATCATGAAGAAGGAAACAGGTGCGTTACGTGTAGCTGCATGAAATCAGTGGAAACCTCGCAGCGGGTACCCATGCTTGGCGGAAGTCACTATTGTTCTGGCCGGCCGCGGTGGTCTAGCGGTTCTAGGAGCTCCAGTCCGGAACCGCGCGACTGCTACGGTCGCAGGTTCGAATCCTGCCTCGGGCATGGATGTGTGTGATGTCCTTAGGTTAGTTAGGTTTAAGTAGTTCTAAGTTCTAGGGGACTGATGACCTCAGATGTTAAGTCCCACAGTGCTCAGAGCCATTTGAGCCACTATTGTTCTAGGCATCTTTACGATCTCACTGCGTGCTCAGAACTGAAAAGAGTGAGGTGACGCGATCGACAGGCATACTAGAGACACTGCCCAACATATCTGTGCAAAGCTTCGTCGGTTTTTCACAGTTGTTTCCATTTAGCGACGTATCGGACCTTACTTTCAGAATAGCCCTCGAACATGGGAATTCGATTCTTTAAATAACCTTGGGGTGGTGGTTCACTGTTTTCTTGCTAAAGCTGAATGCACTTACTGTAATTTGCTGCTTGGTGCCAGTTTCTTTCCAACAGGTGCTGGGAACAGCTGCCCATCACTGGAAGAGAAAAGCCTCGAAGCCAACCAATTGGCCTCCGACCAGAACTCAAAAAGAATTTCGGAAAGTATGGGGTGATTGTACTGAAGGTAGCGCTAGTCTGCGGGATGCCCATGGTCGGGCGGTAGGTTCCCGTCCCGCAGCCCAGTGAGACGCGATGGTAGAAAGCTTCCTTGTCCCTCAACTCTTACAATTGCACTTTGACTTCCTTACAAGTTATGGGCAACCGTTCGCTGCCTGTACGTTATTTCTGCTACTTTTAGGATTTCAACGAGTACAATCCGGTGAACATTGCCAGCAGCTTCCTCCAGATCCAAACTGGTATCACCCAACCGTATTCTAGGCGCTACAGTCTGGAACCGAGCGACCGCTACGGTCGCAGGCTCGAATCCTGCCTCGGGCATGGATGTGTGTGATGTCCTTAGGTTAGTTAGGTTTAAGTAGTTCTAAGTTCTAGGCGACTGATGACCTCAGAAGCTATGTCGCATAGTGCTCAGAGCCATTTGAACCCAACCGTAGGTGCGCTTTTCTCCAATAGCAATAAACACCCGATTCTTAAAAAATCTAACTCTGATGTATAAAACAGCTTGAAACGGCTGATTACTTTACAAGCAAGGTAATGTGTTCAATATTTGACGTTCAGCATGTAAGAGTGGAAAAGTCTAGAAAATGTTTAAAATTATGTTTAATACCCTTTGTTGGAAATCACGAAGTGCTAGATGTGTACTGTCTGAGTAATCTTCACTCCGTATTAAGCAAAAGCCACTTTTTCACGCATCAGTTTTTTTGCATCATACACTCCTGGAAATGGAAAAAAGAACACATTGACACCGGTGTGTCAGACCCACCATACTTGCTCCGGACACTGCGAGAGGGCTGTACAAGCAATGATCACACGCACGGCACAGCGGACACACCAGGAACCGCGGTGTTGGCCGTCGAATGGCGCTAGCTGCGCAGCATTTGTGCACCGCCGCCGTCAGTGTCAGCCAGTTTGCCGTGGCATACGGAGCTCCATCGCAGTCTTTAACACTGGTAGCATGCCGCGACAGCGTGGACGTGAACCGTATGTGCAGTTGACGGACTTTGAGCGAGGGCGTATAGTGGGCATGCGGGAGGTCGGGTGGACGTACCGCCGAATTGCTCAACACGTGGGGCGTGAGGTCTCCACAGTACATCGATGTTGTCGCCAGTGGTCGGCGGAAGGTGCACGTGCCCGTCGACCCGGGACCGGACCGCAGCGACGCACGGATGCACGCCAAGACCGTAGGATCCTACGCAGTGCCGTAGGGGACCGCACCGCCACTTCCCAGCAAATTAGGGACACTGTTGCTCCTGGGGTATCGGCGAGGACCATTCGCAACCGTCTCCATGAAGCTGGGCTACGGTCCCGCACACCGTTAGGCCGTCTTCCGCTCACGCCCCAATATCGTGCAGCCCGCCTCCAGTGGTGTCGCGACAGGCGTGAATGGAGGGACGAATGGAGACGTGTCGTCTTCAGCGATGAGAGTCGCTTCTGCCTTGGTGCCAATGATGGTCGTATGCGTGTTTGGCGCCGTGCAGGTGAGCGCCACAATCAGGACTGCATACGACCGAGGCACACAGGGCCAACACCCGGCATCATGGTGTGGGGAGCGATCTCCTACACTGGCCGTACACCACTGGTGATCGTCGAGGGGACACTGAATAGTGCACGGTACATCCAAACCGTCATCGAACCCATCGTTCTACCATTCCTAGACCGGCAAGGGAACTTGCTGTTCCAACAGGACAATGCACGTCCGCATGTATCCCGTGCCACCCACGTGCTCTAGAAGGTGTAAGTCTACTACCCTGGCCAGCAAGATCTCCGGATCTGTCCCCCATTGAGCATGTTTGGGACTGGATGAAGCGTCGTCTCACGCGGTCTGCACGTCCAGCACGAACGCTGGTCCAACTGAGGCGCCAGGTGGAAATGGCATGGCAAGCCGTTCCACAGGACTACAACCAGCATCTCTACGATCGTCTCCACGGGAGAATAGCAGCCTGCATTGCTGCGAAATGTGGATATACACTGTACTAGTGCCGACATTGTGCATGCTCTGTTGCCTGTGTCTATGTGCCTGTGGTTCTGTCAGTGTGATCATGTGATGTGTCTGACCCCAGGAATGTGTCAATAAAGTTTCCCCTTCCTGGGACAATGAATTCACGGTGTTCTTATTTCAATTTCCAGGAGTGTATATTCTGAACTATGAGTCGAACAATCCTATAATTTTGCAGGTATCTTCAGTGGTATATGTGGATACTGTCTGCAAACTGCGTTGCGAATAGAGTAAGTAGTAAAGAAATAATAAATTAAAAGGTCATGTGTGATGCTGAACAGCGGAAATGTAGGTTTTCCCATCGCCATTTTGTGGGCGGTGTCAGCAAGAAAAAGTTCTGTAGGAGTTTGAAATTGTTGGACGTGCTCTTGTTCTGAAACTAGCTGTTATCCGCTACTTCTCTCGCATATCAGTAATTTTATTACGATAAATGAAATGATCGCCGGCAGCGGTGGTCTCGCGGTTCTAGGCGCGCAGTCCGGAACCGTGCGACTACTACGGTCGCAGGTTCGAATCCTGCCTCGGGCATGGATGTGTGTGATGTCCTTAGGTTAGTTAGGTTTAAGTAGTTCTAAGTTCTAGGGGACTGATGACCACAGCAGTTGAGTCCCATAGTGCTCAGAGCCATTTGAACCATTTGAAATGATCGTATGACATTTATTAGCCGGGATATCCCGCCATATTGCAAGTCTTTTTAGTTGACGTCACTTCGGCGACTTGCGTGACAATGATGGTGAAAGACAACACCCAGTCCCCTGCCAGGAATCGAACCCGGGCCCCCTTGCGTGGTAGGCGGTAACGCTACTGTTGCGCTATGGAGGCGGACTTTATTCTGAAGAGTGATGGTAAGTAAGCAAGTTAGTAATTTCACTATACGTTTGTGTATATAATGGCACGGAGACGTGCGTGTAAGAAAATGCGTCATTGCCGGTATACAGGTACATAATGAATGTGCTTCTATTATTTTGCTGTTTGTCGAACC
Source organism: Schistocerca piceifrons (assembly GCF_021461385.2). Classification (NCBI taxonomy): domain Eukaryota; kingdom Metazoa; phylum Arthropoda; class Insecta; order Orthoptera; family Acrididae; genus Schistocerca; species Schistocerca piceifrons. Next base: position 132,115 of record NW_025729055.1, read on the forward strand.
TGGAAGCATGTATTATTTCTTCTACTTATATGTAAAAATTCTCTCGATTTATTGCATTCGAGCAGAAGTAGAGTTTTTAGGAGTTTCTCTGGCTCATGTATTACTGGATGTGAGGTTTTGGCACCAGAGCAACACATATCAACCATTTCTCCCTTTCAGTTTAATGCATCATAGTGCCAACATTTTTGATTCCCCCCCTATGATGACTAATTTATGATTAACATAGTAAGAATGTAAATGTCGTGTGCCTAGGGCCTCCCATCGGGTAGACCGTTCGCCTGGTGCAAGTCTTTCGATTTGACGCCACTCGGGCGACTTGTGCGTCGATGGGGATGAAATGATGATGATAAGACAACACAACACCCAGTCCCTGAGCGGAGAAAATCTCCGACACAGGTGGGAATCGAACCCGGGCCCTTAGGATTGACGTTCTGTCGCGCTGGCCTCCTTTTTTTTATCGTTGTGTTTGGTCGTTGCGGACGTCACATGACATCCGTTCAAGTTCGTTTGTTGATTCTTCCACTCAGTTTTTTTTTTTTTTTTTATTACAGAGACCAACGGGCTCTCTGACTGAACACGTTGAGGTACCGTGCCGGCACCACTCAGCTACCGGGGGCGGACGATTAACATAGGTAATGATCATAATCAAATGCAGCCTCACCAAAAGCCTCTCATGTTCCACATGTAAAGGTAAGACACTATATTTCGTACAGCCTTTATTTAAATGACGCCTTCATTGTGAGCCTTCAAGAGTAGTGGAAGCTGTAATTGACACTCAGCGTCTAAAATGCGACGGGCTTGTGACTGTTCCAATTTCTCTGTAGCTCTAAAGGCCTCCTGACGTTCTGCGCCGGCCGGAGTGGCCGTGCGGTTCTAGGCGCTACAGTCTGGAGTCGAGCGACCGCTACGGCAGCAGGTTCGAATCCTGCCTCGGACATGCATGTGTGTGATGTCCTTAGGTTAGTTAGGTTTAAGTAGTTCTAAGTTCTAGGCGACTGATGACCTCAGAAGTTAAGTCGCATAGTGCTCAGAGCCATTTGAACCATTTCCTGACGTTCTGCGCCCAAGTTCCCGAGGCCATGAGATTTCTCTGTGGTTTGTTGGAGTCGAGTAATTTTCACAACTTGAACTCTTTTAGAAGTACGCACTAAATCAGAATTAACGTCTGCGAGGCTTATAGTAACAATTTTAAATATGGTTCTCGGGCTTACCGTCCGATTTTATTGTTGTATCTCCACCAAATCTCTCCATCTATGACAGGCAGTACAGCAAATAAATACGAGGTACATTCAAGTTCTAAGGCCTCCGATTTTTTTTCTCCGGACTGGAAAGAGATGGAAACATGCGCATTGTTTTAAAATGAGGCCACGCTCATTGTCAATACGTCCCAGAGACGGCAGCACCGTACGGCAGATGGAATTTTACCGCCAGCTTCGAGAATTAGAACTGTTTTAAATACTTAAAATGGCGACGTTTTCCTTACTTGAACAGATTAGATTAGATTAGATTTACTTTCATTCCAATTGATCCGTAGTGAGGAGGTCCTCCTGGATGTGGAACATGTCAGAAAAACAACAATACATGACAAATATTTACAACTAAAACAAATAAACTAATGTACCATTCCACAGGTCCCAAGTGGAATGATCGTCATTTTTAATGAACACTAAGAGTCATTTTACAAATACTAATGCACTGAATTTAAAATAAAAAACGTTTTTTATTTATTTATAAGGTAATAAACATGTAATACAACTACTGTAATACTTATTTACAATGAACACATTACTGCACTGAAATGGTGCAGAAGTTAGATTATACTTACACACACACACACACACACACACACACACACACACACACAGCGTGCAATCATTCGTTTTCTGAATTTGCGTGGTGTGAAACCAATTGAAATTCATCGACAGTTGAAGGAGACATGTGGTGATGGAGTTATGGATGTGTCGAAAGTGCGTTCGTGGGTGCGACAGTTTAATGAAGGCAGAACATCGTGTGACAACAAACCGAAACAACCTCGGGCTCGCACAAGCCGGTCTGACGACATGATCGAGAAAGTGGAGAAAATTGTTTTGGGGGATCGCCGAATGACTGTTGAACAGATCGCCTCCAGAGTTGGCATTTCTGTGGGTTCTGTGCACACAATCCTGCATGAAGACCTGAAAATGCGAAAAGTGTCATCCAGGTGGGTGCCACGAATGCTGACGGACGACCACATGGCTGCCCGTGTGGCATGTTGCCAAGCAATGTTGACGGGCAACGACAGCAAGAATGGGACTTTCTTTTCGTCGGTTGTGACAGTGGATGAGACGTGGATGTCATTTTTCAATCCAGAAACAAAGCGCCAGTCAGCTCAATGGAAGCACACAGATTCACCGCCACCAAAAAAATTTCGGGTAACCGCCAGTGCTGAAAAAATGATGGTGTCCATGTTCTGGGACAGCGAGGGCGTAATCCTTACCCATTGCGTTCCAATGGGCACTACGGTAACAGGTGCATCCTACGAAAATGTTTTGAAGAACAAATTCCTTCCTGCACTGCAACAAAAACGTCTGGGAAGGGCTGCGCGTGTGCTGTTTCACCAAGACAACGCACCCGCACATCGAGCTAACGTTACGCAACAGTTTCTTCGTGATAACAACTTTGAAGTGATTCCTCATGCTCCCTACTCACCTGACCTGGCTCCTAGTGACTTTTGGCTTTTTCCAACAATGAAAGACACTCTCCGTGGCCGCACATTCACCAGCCGTGCTGCTATTGCCTCAGCGATTTCCCAGTGGTCAAAACAGACTCCTAAAGAAGCCTTGGCCGCTGCCATGGAATCATGGCGTCAGCGTTATGACAAATGTGTACGTCTGCAGGGCGATTACGTCGAGAAGTAACGCCAGTTTCATCGATTTCGGGTGAGTAATTAATTAGAAAAAAAATCGGAGGCCTTAGAAGCTGAATGCACCTCGTACAATAAACCATGTGTTCAATAAACATTGGATTTGCAATTTCAAGCAATAATCTATAGACACTAAGAGTGGCCGACCATCGCGCCAGCGTCGTTTGCATGCCACTCACGCATACCATATTTTGAAACGTTAATAATACTCAAAAAGATACGGTTTTCTAAAGTAGATGTGGTCTTCCTCAGGATTCAAGCTATCTCCATACCAAATGCTATGGGAATCGGTTGCTGGTAGAGTCGTGAAAAAGTAACAAAGTGAGTTACTTTCGCTATTAATAATACTAGTATTAGTTTGTAAGTATGGATTGAACATTTTGAGAATTGAATAAACATTGTATTGATTACATTGAATCAATGCACAAATATGCAAAGCTCGAAACTGAAAGGGTACACTGATTTTTCAAAGAGTAAATATTTTTCCTTAATTTGCATAAAGTTCTTCAAATCAATAAATATTTTTTATTACACACTTTGTAAAGTATCTTATGTATTCCATCAGGATTCAAGCCGTCTCATGCAAAATTTCATGGATATCGGCTAATCGATGATAAAATGATGATGACGGCAACGCACACGTCCAGACGCAAGCAGAAAAAAAGCGATCCGAACGGGAATTGAACACTGGAACCCATGTTCGAAAGTCTGTATCGCTAATCGCAAGATCACACGTGTTGATATAAATTACAGCGCTACGAAGAAATTGTAACAGACCCATGAAGCTCAGCGGCCAAAACGTGACGGGGGTGTGTCTGACATTAGAGTGAAAGTATGGATTAAACACGTAAAGGATTGTATAAGCACTGTATTCATTGCCTTGCATCGTATTCGTAGAACATATCAAACAATAAAAGCATTTTCACGAATGTGATTAAAGCTCAAAAGTCAAAGAGTAAATAGCTTTCTCAAAGAGCACTTATTGTTCCATATTTTGCGCTATATTCTTCAAAACAGTAAATACAGGGTGTTTCAAAAATGACCGGTATATTTGAAACGGTAATAAAAACTAAACGAGCAGCGATAGAAATACACCGTTTGTTGCAATATGCTTGGGACAACAGTACATTTTCAGGCAGACAAACTTTCGAAATTACAGTGGTTACAATTGTCAACAACAGATGGCGCTGCGGTCTGGGAAACTCTATAGTACGATATTTTCCACATATCCACCATGCGTAGCAATAATATGGCGTAGTCTCTGAATGAAATTACCCGAAACCTTTGACAACGTGTCTGGCGGAATGGCTTCACATGCAGATGAGATGTACTGCTTCAGCTGTTCAATTGTTTCTGGATTCTGGCGGCACACCTGGTCTTTCAAGTGTCCCCACAGAAAGAAGTCACAGGGGTTCATGTCTGGCGAATAGGGAGGCCAATCCACACCGCCTCCTGTATGTTTCGGATAGCCCAAAGCAATCACACGATCATCGAAATATTCATTCAGGAAATTAAAGACGTCGGCCGTGCGATGTGACCGGGCACCATCTTGCATAAACCACGAGGTGTTCGCAGTGCCGTCTAAGGCAGTTTGTACCGCCACAAATTCACGAAGAATGTCCAGATAGCGTGATGCAGTAATCATTTCGGATCTGAAAAATGGGCCAATGATTCCTTTGGAAGAAATAGCGGCCCAGACCAGTACTTTTTGAGGATGCAGGGACGATGGGACTGCAACATGGGGCTTTTCGGTTCCCCATATGCGCCAGTTCTGTTTATTGACGAAGCCGTCCAGGTAAAAATAAGTTTCGTCAGTAAACCAAATGCTGCCCACATGCATATCGCCGTCATCAATCCTGTGCACTATATCGTTAGCGAATGTCTCTCGTGCAGCAATGGTAGCGGCGCTGAGGGGTTGCCGCGTTTGAATTTTGTACGGATAGAGGTGTAAACTCTGGCGCATGAGACGATACGTGGACGTTGGCGTCATTTGGACCGCAGCTGCAACACGGCGAACGGAAACACGAGGCCGCTGTTGGATCACCTGCTGCACTAGCTGCGCGTTGCCCTCTGTGGTTGCCGTACGCAGTCGCCCTACCTTTCCAGCACGTTCATCCGTCACGTTCCCAGTCCGTTGAAATTTTTCAAACAGATCCTTTATTGTATCGCTTTTCAGTCCTTTGGTTACATTAAACCTCTGTTGAAAACTTCGTCTTGTTGCAACAACACTGTGTTCTAGGCGGTGGAATTCCAACACCAGAAAAATCCTCTGTTCTAAGGAATAAACCATGTTGTCTACAGCACACTTGCACGTTGTGAACAGCACACGCTTACAGCAGAAAGACGACGTACAGAATGGCGCACCCACAGACTGCGTTGTCTTCTATATCTTTCAGATCACTTGCAGCGCCATCTGTTGTTGAAAATTGTAACTACTGTAATTTCGAAAGTTTGTCCGACTGAAAATGTACTGTTGTCCCAAGCATATTGCAACAAACGGTGTATTTCTATCGCTGCTCGTTTAGTTTTTATTGCCATTTCAAATATACCGGTCATTTTTGAATCACCCTGTATGTTGCGCTACACACTTTCTAAGGTAGCCTACGTTCTCTCTCAGCATTCAAGCTATCGCCGTACCAAATTTTATCAAAATCGGTTCAGGGGTTTGGTAGTGAAAGCCTAACAAATATACTTTCGTATCTGTAGTATTAATATGGATCCTGGATGAATATAGTCCGGATATTTGCACATGGTGTGTTACGCTGTCTGCCTCAAGACATACACACAGCTACCAACTGTAATAGTTGTTCTAATGCGTTAAATGTTTAACATTAGATTATACCCCAGAATGAGTAGATTATGACGGAATCTTACGTTTTTAAATCCGGTCGAGAATCATGCGAAATACAAGACCGGTAATTCTGAAGGACGATAAACTAGCCGAGATGTTGCGTTAAGTGGCCGAGCGGTTCTAGGCGCTTCAGTCTGGAACAGCGCAATCACTACGGTCGCAGGTTCGAATCCTGCCTCGGGCTTGGATGTGTGTGATGTCCTTATATTTGTTAGGTTTAAGTAGTTCTAACAAGGGAACCTCCCCATCGCACCCCCCTCAGATTTAGTTACAAGTTGGCACAGTGGATAGGCCTTGAAAAACTGAACACAGATCAATTGAGAAAACAGGAAGAAGTTGTGTGGAACTGTGAAAAAATAAGCAAAATATACAAACTGAGTAGTTCATGGAAAGATAGGCAACATCAAGCAGACTGGGCCCGCAGGAACGCCGTGGTCTCGTGGTAACGTGAGCAGCTGCGGAACGAAAGGTCCTTGGTTCAAATCTTCCATCGAGTGAAAAGTTTGATTTTTTTGTTTTCAGTTTATGTGACAAACTCTTATGTTTTCATCACTTTTTGGGAGTGATTATCACATTCACAAGAAAACCTAAATCGGGCAAGGTAGAAGAATCTTTTTACCCATTCGCCAAGTGTAAAAGTTAGGTGCGTCGACAACATATTCCTGTCATGTGACGCACATGCCGTCACCAGTGTCGTATAGAATATATCAGATGTGTTTTCCTGTGGAGGAATCGGTTGACCTATGACCTTGTGATCTAATCTTGTCGGTTCCCATTGGAGAGGCACGTCCTTTCGTCTACTAATCGCACGGTTTTGCGATGCGGTCGCAAAACACAGACACTAAACTTATTACAGTGAACAGAGACGTCAATGAACGAACTGACAGATAATAACTATGCAAAAATAAAGAAAGTAAAGTTTTCACTCGAAGGAAGACTTGAACCAAGGACCTCTCCTACTGCAGCTGCTCACGCTACCACGAGACCATGGCGCTCCTGAGTTTAAGGTCGCCATGATGTTGCCTATGTCGCCCATGAACTACTCAGTTTGTATATTTTGCTTATTTTTTCACAGTTCCACACAACTTCTTCCTGTTTTCTCAATTGATCTGTGTTCAGTTTATCAAGGCCTATCCACTGTGCCAACTTATAACTAAATCTGAGGAGGGTGCGATGGGGAGGTTCCCTTGTAAGTTCTAGGGGACTGATGACCTCAGATAGTGCTCAGAGCCATTTGAACCATTTGTTGCGTTCAGTTTCAAATACACTGCTTGACACAAAAAAAGTGAAGCATCCTGAAGACAAGGCGATGGTCAATCTAACTTCATACACGTACTAACATTGGAGGGTATGGAAATTATTATAGTCGAAATTCTCTGTGACACGTAGAACGGCCACCAGAGTGCACTGGTGTTTTTCGTGTTTAGTGTTGTTACCAGGCCTGCTAGGGTACATAAGAGGCGTGACCAGCGTTAGATGTTGAGTGTTCACTGTGAAGGAAGCGCAGGTGCCGCATACTCGTCTGAGACAGAGTTGGAAAGAGCCTCCTCTGTAGTTCTCCATTTGACCAGTTGGTCGAAGCGTGAAATGTTCAGATTTGCGTGGCATTCGCATATGACAGCGGTCCAGTGTTGGACCGCATGGAAACGTAGGGGCATGCGTATTAGCCGAGGTTCCAGTCAACCACGTCTGGACACCACAAGGAAGGATCGCCATATTGTGCACGAAGCACATCGCAACCTTTCACATTGGGCCTGCCATTCCAAAACTATTGAAGGACTCCCTGAAACATTCTGTTTCATCCTGCATCACTAGTCGGAGACTATCAGCAGCCAGATTATGAAATTATCGTCTCATGCATAGGCTGCCGTGAACACCGTAACACAAACGGCTTTCTGATGAATGGCGGCGACTTTGCTCAGCAATCAATCGCGGTTCATCACCACTCCAGATGGTTGTCGTCGACGAGTATGGTGGCAACGTGGGGAGAGGTCCCTTCTTGCAGTGTTTTGGAGAAGCACAACAATGTTAACTCCTAGGATTATGTTGAGGGGAGCTACTATGACTTCAGGTCTTGGCTGTTAGTGATTAAGGAACAAATGTAGGTCACGTTACCTCTCATGTGTCAGTACCGTAGTGCCATTTTTCAACAGCTCCGATGTTCTTCTACATATGGCACGTATCTGTATGAACCATCTGTGTGATCCCGACGTACATTCGTGGCGGGCTAGACCGCCAGATCTGTCCCCGACAGAACTTGTGTGTGCCCGGACGTCAACTCGGCCCCATTTGCCAGTATCCAGGATATCAAAGATAGGTACAACACTTCTGGACCAACTTGTGTCAGGAGAGGCTACAACTGCTTTACGACACCCTTCCCAATCGAATCAATGCATGCATCCAGATTAGAAGAGGATGCAACACATTACTGATAAGTAGGCTCATACAGCGTGATTCTTTGTAAATAACAACAAATACACTGACAAGCAGAGACGTCATGACCACTTCCCACCACGACGTTGGATGCCGCTTGGTATGTAAGCGGCGAAGCAGAATCGGACGGGAGATCGCCCTAGCGAAAATGGGGAAATCCTCTAAGGTAAGTGACTTATTATTACGTAGAGCCTGTGAAAGAATATCTTAAAAACGGCGAAGCTGGTTGAATGGTCACGTGCTACTGTCGTGAGCATCTAGGGAAAGATGTAGAAGGACAGTGAAACTACCACTTGGGGCTAAGTGGTTGGACGTCCACGACTCTTCGGAGGATTGTCTGCTCTGTAAATTAGGATACATGGTGATATGTGGCACCTCTGCCGAAACTGCACAATGCTGGTCCACTGACAAGTGTTTCGGAGCACACCGTTCATCGTAAATTGTTGAACATGCAGCTCAGCAGCAGACCAGTCCTACGTGATCACGTGTTGACCCAACGACATCGTCAACTACGGTTGCACTGGGCACGGGACCATCGGAATTCGACCATCGATCAATGTAAACGCGTCGGCTCTTTGGTTAAATCACATTTTTGCTACACTAGTTCGACGGTCGTCTCCACAACCGCCGTCATCGAGTTGAACGGCGGCTCGAAACGTGCAGCGCGCGCCACGGACGCAGGCTGGGGGATGCAGTATTATGCTACGGGAAACCTTGTCCTGCGCTTGCATGAGACCTGTGGTATAAATCGAAGACACGCTGACTACCACCAACCACCTGACCCCTTCATGTTTGATGTTCCCCCAGACGGCGATGTCATCTTTCAGCAGTACAATTGTCCGTGTCTCAGACCCAGAACGGCCGGCCAGAGTGGCCGAGCGAGTCTAGGCGCTACAGTCTGGAACCGCGCGACCGCTACGGTCGCAGGTTGGAATCCTGCCTCGGGCATGGATGTGTGTGATGTCCTTAGGTTAGTTAGGTTTAAGGGGCTCCGGAAAGGCTCAAAATCATGAAAAGTTCAATTTTTACTTTCTTGCGTTTTCTGAATCTGCAGACTATTACCTTTTAATAGATATATAATTTATTCAATTCGGAAGACTACAACTATTTTTAAATTTTTTTTGAAATGTGTTCTACATCGGCGTGACCCACTGTGGCGCTGTTAAACTGCTGTCAAATGGTGTTATTATTAACGTCCGTGTTCATCAGGTACATTTTAGTGATGTGAGATAAAGTATGTATTGTGGCTAACCTGTGATGGCTCAATATATATCGCTGGTGTGTTTGTCGATTGTTTCATGTTTATTTACTCTGTCGTTATCTCGAAAATATTCGTAATTAATTCTGTTTCTTGGGTCTCTGTTTTGTTGAAGTATAATAATGAGTAAAAGTAAAGTTATTAGAAATCCTCAGAAGGCTTTTAAGAAAGGGAGAAATGTTGGAAAGCCAAAGGTATGTGTTATTACTGTAAACAATAAAGACGATAACCAAGTGAGTGAACCTAACCTCTCAAGTACACCTGCCCATAGCAGTCAAAGTGGGAAAGAAAATACTTCACAGAAGAAGCTTGGTTCAATGAGTGAAAACTATGAATGTTTTATGGGCGAATCGGATGTGAATGAAATATTTGATATGTCGGTTCTCAAAGGAATTTTTTCAAACTGTGTAAGATGTATTCATTGTAGTGAAGTTGGTCTGGAACTCTCCATAATAAAGCACGTAGGACTTGTTAGTGAAATACAACTGAAATGTGATAAGTGTTCATACATGACCACCTTTTGGAACAGTGTTGCAGTAACTGCAACTGAAGAAAATGGTAGCAAAATCTACGAACACAACAACGAGCGATGCTTGCTTTAGACAAGGAACGCCTTCGCGCTGCAGACAGGGCTGTAAAGAGTCTAGAAATACAAGCAAGAGTAAACAGGAGGAGGAACAAGAGGAAGCTGGAGGAGGAGTTTGCAGAGGATGAACATAATCCATCCTATGGACCTGGAATGCACTAAAAAGTTAATCCAATCTTTGTCGCTCGATTCCCAAAACTTTTATTTTCTCATACTAAATACATGTTTTCTAAGGATCTTCCAAACATATTTGTTTCAAACTTTCAGTAAATGTTACACAGTACCTTCTGCATAATTTAACACAGCCTTTTTCCAAAAAACTGTATATTTTTGAATATATAAATAAAAAATTGCAAAAAAATGTTGTGAATTTTCATTACAATTGAAAAAAAATCATCTTTAATAACTGAACTAAAATTTTGTAAAATCCCTGTGTTAAGTTGTAGCCCATACTCCAATAAATAATCTGTAAAAAGTTCAACTTCCTACCTCAAATACTTTGTGAGGAAAGATGTAATTTATAAGCGTTATTTTAACATTGCAAGTATAGGGCGTTCCGGAGCCCCTTAAGTAGTTCTAAGTTCTAGGGAACCGATGACCTCAGAAGTTAAGTCCCATAGTGCTCAGAGCCATTTGAACCATTTTTTTCAGACCCAGAACAGTGCTACAGTGGTTTGAAGACCATAATTATAGTGAACTCACGTTAATGTGTCGGCGGCCAAATTCGCCTGATGTAAAACCCATGGAACCCATCTGGGTTGCTATTGGGCGCCATCACCGCGCAAGCAAATCAGCGGCCCGTTATTTACGCGAATTACATGACCTGTGAGTAGATAACTAATGCCACATCCCTCCACAAAACTATCAACAAACTGCCGGATCCCTGATACGCAGAATCAGTGATGTATTTCGTTCCAAAGACAGACAAACAAGCTATTAAGCAAGTGGTAATAATATTTTGGCTCATCAGTGTACACTATCAAGCCCCAGAGTTTCATTTTTTTCCGCCTCCCTTTTTGGATGTTTCACTTTTTTTCGGGCAGTGTAGTTCAAAGGCATTATCTGCCCAATCTAAGATTACGTACGCTAGAGCTCAGAAAGAATTTCGTTCATGACTTGTTCGCAGTGTGCTGGAATTGAAGATGTCGGATGAAGAAAAGCGACTAGCGCACTGTGCACGGTTTCGGTCATTTGTTGACGCCCATGGACTGCAGAATTAGGTTGTGTTTTTTGACATATGAGCCGTTGTTTTACCTTGCTGGATAGGTGAATGGTCAAATGGTTCAAATGGCTCTGACCACTATGGGACTTAACATCTTGGGTCATCAGTCCCCTAGAACTTAGAAGTACTTAAACCTAACTAACCTAAGGACATCACACACATCCATGCCCGAGGCAGGATTCGAACCTGCGACCGTAGCAGTCCCGCGGTTCCGGACTGCAGCGCCTAGAACCGCATGACCACCGCGGCCGGAATGAATGGTCAAAACACAAGCATTTGGCCAATCGAAAATACCGTGTCTCCCATAAAACATTGGAGTATAGAGTAAAAATTGGAGTATAGAGTGCCGTATCGGGTCGTCGAATATGAGCCCTGTTTTGTTTAAAACTACAATGAACAATGTCGTGCGCGAACGCATCATTACCCAGTTTATTTCGTTCGTTGAGGCAGATGAATATCATTGATGGTTGCAGCCGACCCGTGCCACTTATCACACATCTAGGCAAACAAGCGAATTTTTTAGTGACTGAATCTATATTACTAGACGACCATCCCGGATTGCGGTACGAGCTACAGGTTACCTAACTGCTTTCAGGAGCAACAAAAATCAGATTTTCAGTGTTTGCCGTAATTACTGGCCGAATTTAAAAAATTAAAATGCTGTCATAACCTATTCATTAAGAGGTATGTTTAAGGTTTAACAAAGTAAGACAAGTATTACTTTTAGAAACTGTGTGCTATTCTTGAGGCAACGTAACTGACTGCGCTCGAATGCCCGGACTTTATTCATCCAGTATTTGAGACTGGGAGCACTTAGCGACTTCCAACAAACTTTACGTATAATTTAAAACGTTTACGAAATTTTTTCTCGCTGGCATCCCGAACAAAATGACGAAAGGATAAAGTTCATCTCTTACTACATTTTCGATGTTCATGCAATGAAAATTCAGCATCAGACATGACTTTTAATTTATTACTTCTTTACACTACTTTCAGACAGTATCCACACATACACTGAAAGTACCTGCAAAATTATATCATTGTACGGCACACAGTTCCAGAAATATGGTGTCATAAATATTGAGATGCGTGAATAAACTCTCCTTTGCTTAAAATGGAGCACAAATTACCAAGACCATATTCATCCAATGTTTCACAGTGAGAGTATATAGCGACTTCCAACAAACTTTAGACATAATTTCAAACAATTTCAAAACATTTTCTTGATTACGTGCTTAGTGTCAATTATTTAGCAAATTAAGTCATGTGTAAAGTAATCCGTCGTTTGTAGCTATTTTATACGTGAGAATTCGATTCTTTAAAGAATTCGGGAGTAGACTACATTTCGTTAGAAGTACTGATAGCCTTGGGCGAGCCAAAAATGACAAAACTCTTCCTATTGTGAGCAAGATGTATGAGACCGCCGAGATACCCCCAAACTTCAAGAAAAATATAATAATTGTAATTTCAAAGAAAGCAGGCGTTGACGGGTGTGAAAATTACAGAACTATCAGTTTAATAAGTCACGGTTGTAAAATACTAATACGAATTCTTTAGAGACGAATGGAAAAACTGGTAAAAGCTGAACTCTGGGAAGATCAGTTTGGATTATGGAGAAATACTGACCCTAAGACTTCTCATAGAAGATAGGTTAAGAAAAGGCAAACCTACGTTTATAGCCTTTGTAGCCCTTGAGAAAGTTTTGACAATGTTGACTGGAGCACTCTCTTTGAAATTCTGAATGTAGAAGGGGTAAAATACAGGGAGCGAAAAGCTATTTACAATTTCTACAGAAAGCAGATGGCAGTTATAAGAGTCGAGGGGCAGGGAATGGAAACAGTGATTTAGAAGGGAGTGAGACAGGGCTGTAACCCGGCCCCCATGTTATTTAATCTGTACAATGAACAGACAGTAAAGGAACAGCAGTAATAGAAAAATTTGGTGCAGCAATTAAAGTCCGGGGAGAAGAAATAAAACCTTTGAGGTTTGCCGATGACATGGTAATTGTCTCAGAGGCAGCAAAGGATATGGAAGAGCAGTTGAACGGAATCGACAGTGTCTTGAAAGAAGGATATAAAATGAACATTAACAAAATCAAAACGAGGATAATGGAAAGTAGTCGAATTAAATCAGGTGATGCTGAGGGAATTAGATTAGGAAATAAGACACTTGAAGTAGCAGATAAGTTTTGTTATTTGGGCAGCAAAACAACTGATTATGGTCGGAGTAGAGAGGGTATAAAGTGTAGACTGACAATGGCAAGGAGAGCTTTTCTGAAGAAGAGAAATTTGTTAACATCGTCTTTTCTGTCTTTTCTGAAAGGGGAGTGTAACTATATATGGAAATGAAACATGGACATTCAACAGTTTAAATAAGAAGATAGCAGAAACTTTTGAAATGGGATGCTACAGAAAAATGCTGAAGATTAGACGGATAGATCACGTAACTAATGAGGAGATACTGAATAGAATTGGGGAGAAAAGAAATTTGTGATAGAAACTGATTAGAAGAAGTGATCGGTTGGTAGAACACATTCTCAGACATCAATGGATCACCAGTTTAGAACTGGAGAGAAGCGTGTGGGGTAAAAATCGTAGAGGGAGACCAAGAGATGAATACTGTAAGCAGGGATGTAGGTTGCAGTAGTTATTCGGAGATCAAGAGACTTGTGAAGGGCAAAGTAGTATCAAACGAGTCTTCAGAATGAAGACCACAACAACAACAACAAAGAACTCAGGGTTTACTGGTCATCTTTAAAGAATAATGGACCCCACGTTCTCCCGACTTAATGTCCCCAGACTTCTTCCTATATAAGGAAGGGTCTATAAAAACTGGCCTCTCTCACTAAGATTAATACAACAGTGAAGATTAACAGCATCGCTGTCAGCGATCTGATTACTTTCTGGTGTGCAGCGACTATCAGATGAAGCTGTATATCAAGCCATATCCGATTAACCTCTGTTATGACGTTATAACTGCCAGTCCGGCTTTTGTATCGCCACAACGTTATTGAGACACCAAGTTTATTTCTAGTCACGATGTCAGAACTTTGATTTTAGCCGATTTTCTTGACTACCAGGAAGTCTTCAATACAGTTCTGTATCTAGTAAACAAAATAAGCATCTACAGAATATCTAAACATATATGAAATTGGATGTAGGACTTCCTAGCAAACAAAACAGAAAACTTCGTTCTCGATAGAACGGCATCGTTAGCAGCAAAGGCAGCAGCGAATGGCGGACGTAAAGGTAATGTGATAAGGCCGTTGCTGTTCATGGTCCATATTTCACCCACATTACGTGGTTTTGCAGTGAGAAGCGTAGTCAAAGCATATACCAGACGAAGTAGAACTCTAATTTCACAGCCCTTTCAGTTCCCAGTCGGGCAAAGTGAAAATCGTAGTCTCTATACCCTGTAGTCCTTTCTTCTGAGACACGCATCGTGATATTTTGTTTGTGTTAGATAAAAATTGCCATAAACTTAAAAAATTAGGAAAATTTGGAAATTTGTGGTAAGGACTTATGTGACCAAACTGCTGAGGTCATCGGTCCCTAAGCTTACACACTACTCAAACTGACTTACACTAAGGACAACACACACACCCATGCCCGAGGAACGATTCGAACCTCCGACGGAGTGAGCCGCGCGGACCGTGACAAGGTGCCCTAGACTGTGCAGCTACCCCGCTCGGCTTTAAGAAATTATTCGTGATCAATACACACAGATGATAAACACAGGGTTTATCCTAAACTATGAATTTCTTATACTGCACACAAAACGCGACAACCTGCTCGGGTCAAGGACGCTAGAAGCTGTACTGAACAGTGGCACAATTCCTCTTCTGAGGAGAAGTAGTGGGAAAAAAGCTGAAAATTCGAGAAGCTACACTGAAATGAATCGAAACTAATGAGCAAATGTTGCAGACAGGAACTTAGAGTTAATCTAAAATACACAAAAAAATGTAACTTTTTGACTAATTTAAAAATAATTAAGAGTTAAATAATGACGGTCTTTGGAATGAAAATCAACATTGACTGTACCACTTTCTTTGTAAAAGTCGTGTGCAATAAAGCTGAGCGGCACGTCTTGCGCTGCTGAAGATAATTCAGTTCAGGCAAGGGGGAGAAACCACATTAGGAGGCTGTTTGGCATTGATTTTTTGGGATTTTGTTTGGTGGGAAGAATTAATTCGAATTTAATCAAATTTTGACATCATTTCATTCATATTTCGAACAGTTTTTGTGAAATTTTTTTGAATAATTTCAGTCAAAAATAACAAAGTTACGCTGTGCCGGCCGGAGTGACCGTGCGGTTCTAGGCGCTACAGTCTGGAACCGCGCGACCGCTACGGTCGCAGGTTCGAATCCTGCGTCGGGCATGGATTTGTGTGATGTCCTTAGGTTGGGTAGGTTTAAGTTGTTCTAAGTTCTAGGGGACTGATGACCTCAGATGTTAAGTCCCATAGTGCTGAGAGTCATTTGAACCATTTTTGTCTAATTATGCAAAGAAAAATACCCTTAAAATCATGGTATCGTCTCACAAGTTGGTTTTATAAAGAATCTTGTTATCAACTTTCATAATGATAGGTTCTATACATTTTGAGTTAGACTGCACGCAAGTGTGAAAAAAGTCATTTCGAGATAAACGAGTTTGAAAAATAAATTCTCGGAAATTAGAAATTCAAGGAAGTCAACAATAACGTAAAATGCTTACCGATTAATCTGCGACTCCATCACCGTATAGTAGCCCTTCTTCTTCCTCATAGGCTTCGTTTTGCGCTTGCAGCAGTGCTTTCCGAGCTTTCCGACCTTCATTCGATTCCAATTAACTACGTCGTTTCTACCGACTCACGCGCTGGTTATCCATTTGTTCGGCATAATTGAAACTTTGCGTGCCTACTACAATTCCTCCCTCGTTCATGAACATCATAAGGGATGAATTTCCTTCATTGAATAAGGCCGCTGCTAAATACGATGCCAATTCAACGACTTTTAGTCCGGAGTGCAAGTGTTTAGGAGCTAATCGCCAAATGGTGGGATTAAAACTTTCATTCGCATTTTGTTTGTGGCTATCTAAACATCTTTCTAGTAACTCGTCCCTTGATAAATCTTCATACATCTGCGCTCGAGCCTGTACCCGATGTGCACTCGGTACTGTGCTCATAAAATCTAAACGATGAGAGGCACCCACGTGCCTTGCTCATACTGTGGCATCAAGCAGAGTGGTCTGCCAAGCGAGTGGATTCATTCTTATTTATCGAGTAACACGAACTCTCGTACTCACAATTAAGTCACTAATCAACCTCCCGTATGAATAATACGCAACGGAAACGCACTTCTGACTATCAGTAATTTACAGAACTCTGACTGTTCACTACGCACTGGCAATACCACATTTTCTTTCTTTTTTTATTTAACGGCTTTTATCAACACGTGGCCATCGCACTGAATATGAGTGGCGCACACATTATAAATTCTGGATATCATGACAACATACAATTCGAAGGAAAAGGCCACCAATCTTTTTCTTTTCACTATCTTATTTATTCCGATAAATTCTATAACCTAAACACACAAATTCTGTAACCTACAACAATAACACATGAGAAATTCCGCCCAGTGGGCATGGCTTTACATTGGTGATTCTCTATCCTATGGTCTCGTAATTATTTAACGCTACAATGCACTTTCTGGATAGGATGGTGGATCTTTTATTATATCTCACACTTCGACTCTCACAACCATCATCACGAAACTTTCCTCCAGACCGAGCAGTAGAAAAGGAACACGCATAACCCACTACCTCTGCAACTACCTAGCTACTCTCCCATGCAAACCACACATACCCAAATTACATGACATACACCACACTACAACAAGGAATACAACACAATAAATAGTCACAACACTATCACTTTCAGCTTCCCCACTTTAATTAGTATTTATCCCAGTTTCACACGACACTGCCCCACATCGTAATTCTTCTTTCCTACTATTAACTCTAGAGATATATGCACGTCTTCCTGTGCAATGCAAGCCAAGTGGCGTTGCTGGATAGATGGCTGACTCACCTTGCTTCTCTCTCAGAGTATTATAGTTTGAATCAAGCGTCACACGGAAACATAACATGCAAAGTAATATTAAGAGCATATTCATCACACACGCGTGTCCTCAACTGATACCATGGACGAGTACTTCTCTTTATCAATTGTCTCATACACAGATTGAGACTCACACAGTACTCACCACGTGGAAGTACTCGCCTCTAATTTCAATTTCTGCACACTCTATTTCTTAAATATTTCAACTTATAGTACACACGCTAGTAATTCAGCTTAACTTAAGCACACGGAAGTATTTCAACTTATTGCTACACGTGGTTTCATTGTGACCGTTGGTCACTTCCGAAGATTACTACGATCCCATTAATATTACCTGCCTGACATTTAATTCTCCCCACAAAAGTTCCTGAAATAGAGAAATTATTATTTCAAACTACTCTTAAATATTCCACATGCATACCATGTCTCCACTCTTTTGTCTTTACGGAGCACACCTAAGACAGGTCTTAACAGCACAAGATCCAGCGGCAGAGTGCTGAAACATGGCCGTTCTTCAGGTCATCTCGCATCTCTGTCGAGGTGGGGGAAGACCATGCTACTGTATTGGTCAGCCAAATTTCAGGCGCTCAAAGCTCAGGTCAATTTCATCTCTTTGGTCCCACCAAAGGTGGCCAATGGATCGTCTCAAAGATGATAATGTATTCACATTCATTGTCTGCGGTTAGCAGACGACCATACATTCATTCATTTCACAGATCTCACCAAACTGGATGTAGGGATTTATTTTGTGGGAGTGCACATGTGATCAATTTAAATAAATAAATTGTCATTCTTTCCCACACTGGTATCCGGCTTCGCTGTATTAATTGAAATTGAGTTATTTTACCAAAAAAATGTGTTGTTCTGACAAAAATAATGAAGTATGTTGTACCTATTTTCAATGTCGGGCGGTACTGTACCCTTTCAACGAATGCGAACGTCGCTTTGAAATTTTGACAGCGTATTCTTGGATAGTGAAGCTAACGATTTATGCAATAAAAATAATCGAATTTTTTGAACCTCCTTAATGGGGTTCCCCCCCCCCCCCTTTAAGGAGAGCACTTGTGAAAGGAGCTCCTACGTGGCCTTGGTTTCGAATGCGACTCCTGATCCCGCATGTGCGTCGTCCCTTCTTGTGCTGCCAGCAGCATATGTTGTACGAGCGTGCTGTCCGAACTACACGCCCTGGCGTTTGTGCAGGGGACAGAAACGTGGTGCTAACGCACCGATAGGAGTCCGACGTCAGTGGCATTCAGGCGTGAACTTGTGAGGCATGAGTTCTCTCTCGAGGTCGGGCGAAAGAAACGGAATATTTGAGAAGGTGAAGTATGTGACTTTTCTTTAACCGGAGCGGAAAACACTGATGCTGTGACGTTCTGAAGCCTATCGTATTAAAGAACCAAGAAAATGAGTTATGGAAGTGGAAAGCAAAATGAAAATACACTCCTGGAAATTGAAATAAGAACACCGTGAATTCATTGTCCCAGGAAGGGGAACTTTATTGACACATTCCTGGGTCAGGAACATCACATGATCACACTGACAGACCCACAGGCACATAGACACAGGCAACAGAGCATGCACAATGTCGGCACTAGTACAGTGTATATCCACCTTTCGCAGCAATGCAGGCTGCTATTCTCCCATGGAGACGATCGTAGAGATGCTGGTTGTAGTCCTGTGGAACGGCTTGCCATGCCATTTCCACCTGGCGCCTCAGTTGGACCAGCGTTCGTGCTGGACGTGCAGACCGCGTGAGACGACGCTTCATCCAGTCCCAAACATGCTCAATGGGGGACAGATCCGGAGATCTTGCTGGCCAGGGTAGTTGACTTACACCTTCTAGAGCACGTTGGGTGGCACGGGATACATGCGGACGTGCATTGTCCTGTTGGAACAGCAAGTTCCCTTGCCGGTCTAGGAATGATAGAACGATGGGTTCGATGACGGTTTGGATGTACCGTGCACTATTCAGTGTCCCCTCGACGATCACCAGTGGTGTACGGCCAGTGTAGGAGATCGCTCCCCACACCATGATGCCGGGTGTTGGCCCTGTGTGCCTCGGTCGTATGCAGTCCTGATTGTGGCGCTCACCTGCACGGCGCCAAACACGCATACGACCATCATTGGCACCAAGGCAGAAGCGACTCTCATCGCTGAAGACGACACGTCTCCATTCGTCCCTCCATTCACGCCTGTCGCGACACCACTGGAGGCAGGCTGCACGATGTTGGGGCGTGAGCGGAAGACGGCCTAACGGTGTGCGGGACCGTAGCCCAGCTTCATGGAGACGGTTGCGAATGGTCCTCGCCGATACCCCAGGAGCAACAGTGTCCCTAATTTGCTGGGAAGTGGCGGTGCGGTCCCCTACGGCACTGCGTAGGATCCTACGTTCTTGGCGTGCATCCGTGCGTTGCTGCGGTCCGGTCCCAGGTCGACGGGCACGTGCGCCTTCCGCCGACCACTGGTGACAACATCGATGTACTGTGGAGACCTCACGCCCCACGTGTTGAGCAATTCGGCGGTACGTCCACCCGGCCTCCCGCATGCCCACTATACGCCCTCGCTCAAAGTCCGTCAACTGCACATACGGTTCACGTCCACGCTGTCGCGGCATGCTACCAGTGTTAAAGACTGCGATGGAGCTCCGTATGCCACGGCAAACTGGCTGACACTGACGGCGGCGGTGCACAAATGCTGCGCAGCTAGCGCCATTCGACGGCCAACACCGCGGTTCCTGGTGTGTCCGCTGTGCCGTGCGTGTGATCATTGGTTGTACAGCCCTCTCGCAGTGTCCGGAGCAAGTATGGTGGGTCTGACACACCGGTGTCAATGTGTTCTTTTTCCATTTCCAGGAGTGTACCTGAAATCGATAAAGCTAGTTTCAGCCGTTTGCTGTTAACACGATATTGCAGCTGAATTAATTAGGTATCATAATTGTACAGAATGTTATGATCTGACGATCTGCGCAGTTCCCCCCCCCCACCCACCCCCACCCCACCCCACCCCCCTCTTCAAATCGCTGCCACCAGATAAGAGACTATCCTAATCGTTGGGCCAGTATGACGCTAGCAGCAAGCAGGGACGTTCCCTTATTGCTTAAAATGTGTCCCAGGATTGACGACCCCATTAAGTGCGAGGTTCGGAATGTAATACGGTTACTGAATGCTAGAAAAGTCCGCACTGTCCAAAGTTACAGACAGATAATCGAAGTTTACGGAAATACAATGACTGAAGCTTCAGTTCGTAAACGATGTATCATGTTTAACGATGAACACACGAATATTCAGGCCGACTTCCAGTTATGAATGATGAAATCAGTTCAAGGATCAAGGAATAAAGGAGTTGCACTGATTTTCCCCACTTGATATGACGAGAATGGCGATGGGATTTTGTACCACATTGTTACTGGCGGTGAGACCTGGATTCGTATAAAAGTTCAGAAGCAAAACCAAACACGCCAAATAAAATCGGAATACCGAAAAGGTTATGGCGACAGTCTTTTGAGATCTAATCGGCGTCCTATTCATCGACTTTATGCCTAGAGGAGGGACCACAAATACAGCGGCCTACAGCGAGGTCATCATCACACTGTGATTCTTTACAATAACGCTCGCTAGTCCAGTCAGCGAAGGATAGTTAGGGGAGAAATTCGTGTAATCGCAAATTTTTGTACAGAGGTAGCAAGGAGAGCCTTGGACAACACTCTAAAAATCCTGAACGAGGAGGTTTGAGCGTTGGTATGCTGGCGGGGAGGGAGATCCGTGGGCGTTTAAAGGTCATTCTTTTACGTTTTTCTTTAATAACACGAAATCCACGGCTTTTAGCAAAAATGCTTCAAGTATAATTTGAAACTACATCACATTTTCTACAAAACTTCCTATTCATTTTTCCAGTTTGCAGTTACACGCCGGCCGCTGTGGCCGAGCGTTTCTAGGCGCTTCAGTCTGGAACCGCGCGACCGCTACAGTCGCAGGTTCGAATCCTGCCTCGGGCATGGATGTGTGTGACGTCCTTCAATTAGTTAGGTTTAAGTAGTTCTAAGTTCTAGGGTACTGATGACCTAAAATATTAAGTCCCATAGTGCTCAGAGCCATTTTGAACCATTTGCGGTTACACGAATGTCTTCCCCAGTCGATCTTTTTTCTTCTTCATTGACTGGCCTACTCGCGCGTTCTGCTTCTCTAACGAAGGATTTGCTTCGGTAATTTCAAGGTGTTGCTCGGACTTTGAACCGAATGATCACTCTTTCTTCCCAGAGTGAAGGATTTTTTAGGAGAAAAGCACTATGGAAATGATAACGAACTGAAACAGGTAGAATATCAAAATATTTCAAATAAGCTTTCTTTCATTATGTTGAATAAAAATATCCCGTGAAACAAACATTCTTTACTTTGTGAATGATGGGTCCTAGAATTCTAGATCAAATTAAAGTCTTTCGGCTACTGCAACAATTGGTTTTCCACGTCGGTGAAATGCAACGACACACAAACAGTATTATGTCTCATGATATGCTGTAGGTTAATTCATTTATTCAGTGCTCTCCAATCACATTAGTCTGCAGCTCGTGGTCTCGCTATCGAGTTCTCGCTTCCCGAGCACGGGGTGCCGGGATCGATTCCCGGCGGGGTCAGGGATTTTCACCTGCCTCGAGATGACTGGATGCTTGTGTTGTCCTCATCATTCATGAAAATGGCAAAATCGGACTGAGCAAAGGTTGGGAATTTGTACGGGCGCTGATAACTGAGCAGTTGAGCATCCCACAAACCAAACATCATCATCATCATCATCCAGTCACATTAACGTGATCACCTGTCACAAGCCTGCACGAACTGTGCAGGAGCAGTCGATGGGCTTCTCGAAGGAACTATAGGGATGTGGTTCCTGCCGACTCCAATGCCGTGGACAGCTGCACTAGGTTTCTCCGTTGAGGATCCATGGAGCGAGGTGGTCCCATAGATTCTCTATTGGGTTTAAATTCGGGGAATATGGTGGCCAGGGAGAGTAAGGTAATCTCAACTACGGCAGTTCATTGCGAGTTGTGTGACAGACTGCATTGCCTCGCTGGTAGATGGCATGGTGATGAGGAAAAACAAGCTGCAAACTATAGATGCATACTTGTGTTGATCCATCGTGCCTTCCAGAATGACGATATCACCCAGGAAATGCCACGAAAACATTCCCCAGACCACAACGTTCCCTCCTCCTGCCTGGAACCTCGCGACGATTGTTGCATGATGTTTGCTTTTAGACGTTTCACGCCAGTGGACCATAAAACGTGATTCATCTGAAAAGGCCATTTGTAGCCACTCAGTGGATGTCCAATTGCGTTATTAGTGTACAAATTACAGCCTTCGTCCCCGATGAACAGTAGTCAGCATGGGTACATGAACCAGACACCTGGTGCGAAGGCCCATAAGCAGCAACGTCGCTCAACGGTTGTTGGGGAGACGCTGTTGGTAGCCCATAGGTTCATCTGGGCTCAACAGTTGTACTGGGCTTAATAGTTGCACTTCTGTCCCCTGCCGTCGTTCACCTATATGGCCCTAGGTGCACCACATTTGCATCAGCGCCGGTTTAGGATGGCAACAATAACGTAACAATAACAACACAATACCGGGCGTCTCAGGGTGTATGGTCAATATTCAGAGATAAGACAGGACCGATTATTCGAAGCAAAAATATCTAGTACACATGACCTCTAAAGTGCACCTTACGAGCTTTGGGCAAGTGTTCATTTTCGCTACTGTGGACCACACCTCTTCTACCGTATAAATGCATATAGCTCTTAAGGTATGTATTTCAGGGCTCATGTTTACTAGACATATTTTCTTGTTTTGGTCCATACTACCTCCTTCCAAAATATGGAAAGCAAAGAGCTGGCAATAGAAGATATTTGTTTCACAGCATCGAAGATGAACAAATGCTCATACCTCTTGCTGTGTGCATTTTAGGGTCCGTGTGTACCAGATATTCTTGCTTCGAATAATCATTGCTGTCGTACCTCCGAATATTAACCATTCCGCCTGGGTGACCCCGTGTGCATAGTGTCTGAATACCTTCTTCAAACGAAGTCCTGTGGATGTTGCATAGGCAAATAGCTGCTCATCCGACGACAACAAGAGTGTATCTCGGCGGCATCCCTCTTGCTTGCTACTGGTTGTTTAATCCTGTCCTCGTGTCACAACATTTCACGCTGGGTTCTAATTGACGGGTATTATATCTCTTAAAAAATAATGTAACTATTTATTTAGAGGAAACACTCTCCTAGTAAATTTGTTTGTCCTTTGATTTATCGTGATCTGTTACTGATTTTTAGTGAAGTTAGTTTTTACGTTTAGCTTTCAAAAAAATACAAAAGAGATATAATAAGCAAAATAATGAATTTCGTAGGTTGCCAATTACTTATTATATCTGGTTTTATCGAGCGCCAGGCTCCCTACAAATTACTGTAAAAGCAATATCGTACTATTACTCAGCTCCAGTTCACTGATCTGAAATTATTACTACCACAGAAAATAGACAAGTTTTAATAAAATTATTTCACTGGATTCCTTCAATTAATCTCACTGAATATTTCTACATAATTTCTTCCGCTACAGCTATCAGACATTGTGCTGTGAAAAAATATTTTTAAATGTACCGCGTAATGGCGGCTAATTGTTAACAGTCAGAGATCACTGTTACTCGCTCCGCAGCAGCTGGAAACATGCTAAATAATTTTCATTAAATATTCTTATCATAAGATAAATGTGGCGTAGGTTACTGAATAAACACACGGAGATCACTTTATACTAATATATTCTTACTAGGAAACAGTTTACACCATTAAATATTTGCAATTACATTACGACAGAAACAAATCCTAGCGCAGCACAATAGCTTGCGTACCTTATTCCAGCTAACACCAGAACGAACAGAACAAAACAGACTAGACAGAAGAATGAGCATTGCATTGTGTTTTATACTCTTACAAAGATAATAACACTACTTTTAATTATTTACACATTATAATCTCATACAATAAAAATAATGTCTTTTCTGCATCTATCGATCTATATTGCATATTTTTACAGTTAGTGTTATTACGTTTCGAAGTTGAATCGATGTTTGCAGTTCATTTTGAGTCACATACAGTCAATTTTATTTATGTTTCACCTCGATAATGGTTAACTGGAATACTCTCTTTCAAATTCTGAAGGTGGCAGGGGTAAAATACAGGGAGCATAACTTAATCATAACTAACACTTGGTTCAAGAATCATAAAAGAAGGTGTATACCTGGAAGAATCCTCGAGATACTAAAAGGTATCAGATAGATTATATAATGGTAAGACAGAGATTTAGGAACCAGGTTTTAAATTGTAAGGCATTTCCACGGGCAGATGTGTATTCTGACCACAATCTATTGGTTATGAACTGTAGATTGAAACTGAAGAAACTGCAAAAAAGTGGGAATTTAAGGAGATGGGACCTGGATAAATTGAAAGTACCAGAGGTTGTAGAGAGTTTCAGAGAGAGCATAAGGGAACAATTGACAGGAATGGGGGAAAGAAATACAGTAGAAGAGGAATGGGTAGCTCTGAGGGATGCAGTAGTGAAGGCAGCAGAGGATCAAGTAGGTAAAAAGACGAGGGCTAATAGAAATCGTTGGGTAACAGAAGAAATATTGAATTTAATTGATGAAAGGAGAAAATATAAAAATGCAGTAAATGAAGCAGGCAAAAAGGAATACAAACGTCTCCAAAATGAGATCGACAGGAAGTGCAAAATGGCTAAGCAGGAATGGCTAGAGGACAAATGTAGGGATATAGAGGCTTGTCTCACTAGGGGTAAGATAGATACTGCCTACAGGAAAATTAAAGAGACCTTTGGAGAAAAGAGAACCACTTGTACGAATATCAAGAGCTCAGATGGAAACCCAGTTCTAAGCAAAGAAGGGAAGGCAGAAAGGTGGAAGGAGTATATAGAGGGTTTATACAAGGGTAATGTACTTGAGGACAATATTATGGAAATGGAAGAGGATGTAAATGAAGACGAAATGGGAGATACGATACTGCGTGAAGAGTTTGACAGGGCACTGAAAGACCTGAGTCGAAACAAGGCCCCGGGAGTAGACAAAATTCCATTAGAACTACTGACGGCCTTGGGAGAGCCAGTCATGACAAAACTCTACCATCTGGTGAGCAAGATGTATGAGACAGGCGAAATACCCTCAGACTTCAAGAAGAATATAATAATTCCAATCCCAAAGAAAGCAGGTGTTGACAGATGTGAAAATTACCGAATTATCAGTTTAATAAGTCACAGCTGCAAAATACTAACGCGAATTCTTTACAGACGAATGGAAAAACTGGTAGAAGCGGACCTCGGGGAAGATCAGTTTGGATTCCGTAGAAATGTTGGAACACGTGAGGCAATACTAACCTTACGACTCATCTTAGAAGAAAGATTAAGAAAAGGCAAACCTACAATTCTAGCATTTGTAGACTTAGAGGAAGCTTTTGACAATGTTAACTGGAATACTCTCTTTCAAATTCTGAAGGTGGCAGGGGTAAAATACAGGGAGCGAAAGGTTATTTACAATTTGTACAGAAACCAGATGGCAGTTATAAGAGTCGAGGAGCATGAAAGGGAAGCAGTGGTTGGGAAAGGAGTGAGACAGGGTTGTAGCCTCTCCCCGATGTTACTCAATCTGTATATTGAGCAAGCAGTAAAGGAAACAAAACAAAAATTCGGAGTAGGTATTAAAGTCCATGGAGAAGTATTTGTATGGAGTGTAGCCATGTATGGAAGTGAAACATGGACGATAACTAGTTTGGACAAGAAGAGAATAGAAGCTTTCGAAATGTGGTGCTACAGAAGAATGCTGAAGATAAGGTGGGTAGATAACGTAACTAATGAGGAGGTATCGAATAGGATTGGGGAGAAGAGAAGTTTGTGGCACAACTTGACTAGAAGAAGGGATCGGTTGGTAGGACATGTTTTGAGGCATCAAGGAATCACAAATTTAGCATTGGAGGGCAGCGTGGAGGGTAAAAATCGTAGAGGGAGACCAAGAGATGAATACACTAAGCAGATTCAGAAGGATGTAGGTTGCAGTAAGTACTGGGAGATGAAGAAGCTTACACAGGATAGAGTAGCATGGAGAGCTGCATCAAACCAGTCTCAGGACTGAAGACCACAACAACAACAACAACAACAATGGTGAATATTGCAAAAGGGACACTACACGGGCCAAGAATTTATCAGACAGCTTGTTGAGTGTGGGGATCTCTCTAGAGCAAGATTTGCTCCACCTTTGCGCCTGCGTTATATCTGGATACTGACATAATCGTTGTGGTCAGCTGCCGAAACAGTTCTGTTACGCAGTTAGATTAATTCCTGCCCTTATCAAATCCTTGAAGAGTTTACACCGATGTGTTTGATATCATGATGATCTCATTTGGATGTTCTTCGCAGTAGGAGATGCTGGAACCTACATTGTATGTATGTGACCCAACACGTGTTATATAATGTGGTGTGTCGTATAGACAATTTTACTGTGAAACCACGTTCTTGGCGGAACACTCGGCTGTACTGACGCTAATGTCCTCCTTTCGAGTGTTGAGAAATCTGCCACGTCTTTGTTCATTCCCCAGAGACTTGCTTCTTTAAGACAACAATGCAATCCGTACGCGGAAGACCAGTGTGGTGAAGTTGGCTATCAGTGACAATACATTTAGCCCCCGTTCTCTGAATGGCCACGTCGGAAATGGGACAAAATTCAGACAGTTCCACCTTTCACATTACACTTGGTAACTGAGTACTATTATTCGTTCACAATATTTGTTTCAAATTTGTTCCGTGTTGCTCTAGCGTGGAGTTTTGGACGGCTACGAACAAAGTCTGTTACTCTCCGTAAGTGAGCAGTCAGCGTGTCTAATTGGAATGTGGAGAGTCCGATTTCGATTCCCCGTACAGTCAGGGGTTTTTCCTATGATGCTCTCAGCCTCAAATAATAATAATAATCCAACGACTTGCGTGTCCATAGCCTAGCCAGTTTTCCAATCGGGGAAAGGGGGCGTACAGTTTAACGTGGAATCCAAATCACATGTAATTTCTAGTGACTCTTCGCATCGTTGAGAGGCGAAGGCTAGGTTAAAAAGCAGATTGAAAAATCCATGATCCGACCGGGATTCGTGGAGGGCTACAAGGCTCGGGAAGCTCGCGTGAACTGTATCTCCTTCCCCCTCCCCCATCCCCTTTTACAAACTAGCTGCCCTCTGAGCCAAAATTCTTTCTTCCATCTCTTCATCAACCGTCGCTGCTAGACAGCGCTCCCCTAAAATCCAGCTAGCACCCACGACGCCATGGCTTTGAAGGTTTCTTTACTTCTTCCTTTCTTTCTTTATTATTTCTCCTTCTAGTAGTTCTTCTTCTTCTTCTTCTTCGTCTTGTCGTATCTGTGATCAGGCAGTAGTGTAGGATACGAACAGGAAGTGAGATAGTTTGGAGTTTCACAGTTATAGGGGAGAGTGTTGCATCTTCAAACACTTTTCAGACTTTCGCCTCTAGCCAGCACTGTAGTATATGTTAAATATTTTTTCTTGTCCCACTTTGAAATGATAACATTCACTTTATGTGTGTTGCAGATTTTTTCTGAAATTACAAAAAATTACTCCGGAAAAGTAACGTTTCTCCAAATGTGAAAACTGTTCCAAAGTGCAACATGGTCATGTACGTAGGAGCAAATACTCCATTCCAATTTAAAAGTGTTGTAATCGAGAAGATTTAGCCAATATTCTATTTAAAAGTCTATGTATTATATTATTTCTCTACTACGCACCAATAATCAGTGAGTGAAATGAAATTAAGTATAGGATTTATCAAAAATCAGTGAAAAGTTAAAACTATTCTGAAATACAAGTCATTAGAAAATAACAAAAACTTCGATTTTGAAGACAGAGAAGATTGTTGAAACATTAGAGAAACCCAGTTCATTTTGTAAGTATCACGTATTCGATGGTGTGCGACCGACGAAGTATGGCTTAACCATCTATAGGTTATGTAACTAATTTTAAAAATATACAGAATTCTAATCACCATAAAACTTTGTAACTGAATAATTAACATTATCCTCCAAACAGCTCTAATATACACTGCTCAGGAGAGGGGAACATGACTTTGGGCGTCTGCCACACCCCACTGAGCAGTAATTGAGCACTGGATATGTTACCAAATTATGCCTCTGTCAGGTTAACTTCCATTCGGAAAGTGGATGCACTCAGTAACTATTATGTCACTTATAAAATATAGAGTGCAGCAAACAGTCGTCCTTTTTTTTAGGTTTTATTACGCAAATCCAGATTTCGACTAGCAGGTAGCCATTCTCAATACACTATTTTCTGTTCTCAATGCATGTAAGTCCCTGTTGTTCAGGGCCGGCCGTGGTGGCTGAGCGGTTCTAGGCGCTTCAGTCTGGAACCGCGCGACCGCTACGGTCGCAGGTTCGAATCCTGCCTCGGGCATGGATGTGTGTGATGTCCTTAGGTTAGTTAGGTTTAAGTAGTTCTAACTTCTAGGGGACTGATGACCTCAGATGTTGAGTCCCATAGTGCTCAGAGCCATTTGAACCATTTTTGTTGTTCAGGCGTCAGTCACAGTTCTTTGAATGACGACTGATTGCTACACTCTATAATTTGTGCCTTTGGATTTCACAAATTAAGCAAAGAATGGTACATCCTCGATCGTTTCCGTAAAAAGTACTAAAATGTCCGAGATGCGTCGAAAATTAAGTGCAAAAAATCATCATCTAAATATCCTGGGTGCTTTTCGTTGCACTTCGAGAGCTTCAGTGACGTACGTATACGCCCTCCGTGAGCGTTTATCACTGCCGAACATCTACATGGCCTGCTCCATAGAGTCTACAGTAGTCACACTGTTGCATCCGCTCCCATTCTTCTACGGGAGGCCATGATTCTTTGGTAGAGCAGGACGACCGCAAAGACGTCTGTCAACAGCGTCCCACATATGCACGATAGGGCTTAAGTCTGGACTTACCGCCGGCAGTTCCCTTATTTCAATGTCCAGGCTTCGCAAGACATCCCCGCTGACTCTCGCCACACAGCCGCTGCCATTGGAAAGAATTCAGGGCCTCCACCGAATGCAGCAACCATCACATGGTCCAATAGGATCTGTTCGACGTGCTGCCTGGACCACATTTGGCAGGTACTCCCCACCGGGCGAGCACGACCATTACCTTGCGGCAGAGACTACCTGGACTTTTCTGTGGCCGGCCGCGGTGGCCGAGCGGTTCTAGGCCCTTCAGTCCGGAACCGCACGACTGCTACGGTCGCAGGTTCGAATCCTGCCTCGGGCATGGATGTGTGTGATGTCTTTAGGTTAGTTAGGTTTAAGTAGTTCTAAGTTCTAGGGGACTGATGACCTCAGATGTTAAGTCCCATAGTGCTCAGAGCCATTTGAACCATTAGACGTTTCTGTGAATAACACCTTTCGCCAGTGACGAAGTTGCCAGTTGACACGAGAACGGCAGAAATGAAGGAGAGCTGCAAGATGTTTTCGTGTCAAGCAGGGTACAAGAAGAGGACTTCTGGGTCGTAAGGTCCTTCCTCGTAACCTGTTCGGGACAGTCAGATCAGACACAGCGGCTCCAGTGGCCCTTCCGAGATAGTCTTGCAGCGCTCTGGCGGTAGCCATACGATTCTGCAAAGCAGAGATGGCCGTATACGGTCTTAACGCTGGGATGTAATGCGTCGGCGATCTTGACCAATCAACCTTGTGTACTGACGTGTCTCCCTATAGCGTCTCCACGAGCTCATTGGCATCTGCTGCAACACGACCGAAAGCTCATCTTTTTTGTATCAAACATACTGACTAGCAACTTGCACTGCGTTAAGATGTCGCACTGCATGTGCTTGGTTGAACACAAATGTTCACAATTAACAATTGCCATCTGCGTACCTCACCAGAAAACACGGTGACACTGGTACTCGCTTCCTTCTGAAGGGTCACCTGACAATGGCGAATGATTTTAATAGTTGCCTACACTGTAAGCGCATACCTCAAGCCATGCAGTAAGACCACAGGTACAGCCTGTATCAAAATAGATTTAACATACCGGACGTCGATATTTGTGTTCCCCTAATTATTTTGAGCAGTGTGTTATACACCACTGAAATATGTAGAATTAATATTTACAAACGCTGCACAAAAAACAGTCTCATGTCTCACAACAACAAAAACAATAGAATATTCCGAAGCTGCTTATGGCGGATTGTGTAAAATCGGCCACTACACTGATACACCGACCAGCAAACATGTCTTGCTAGGAACATTATCCTGCAGGTACAGCACTCGCCACTATACACAACGATCTGTACCACAGATATCAACATCATTTTTGGCCATCATATGTATTTTATACCTGACAGATACGTCGTTGATGCAGATGTACGCATTATATGCTACTAATGATGGGCTATATGCCCTAATACCGATCTGGCAAATAAATACTTTTAAAAGTTCTGGTTCTGGTGTACAACAGGAACTCCATTATTAAACACATACAGGCTGCGGAGAACCCAATATACAACATCTTCAACTTCACTTTTCCTTTTCCTTGCGCCTAGGCCTTTAACTTTAGCCCAGCATTCCCGCATTCGTTTCCTGCGCTCTCCCTTCCCCGCTTCAGTCCACGTTTTACCAGTTTTTAGTTTTGGCTTTCTTTGGAAACCAAGAGTTTCTTAGAGTCTCTTCCCGAGCGGAATGTGTTTGTGAACGTCCTCCAATATTATCCCTATGTCTTGTAGGTCTTTTCTAACTCGGAGAACTACGCCTGCTTGGTTTCCTTGTTGAGGAAGTAGAGGAAGATCAGACTGCTCAGTCTTGTACGACTCATACAAACAATGTGTCTGCACAAAACAAACCACCTCCAACAAATTGTGTCTGTGATCTCTTCTATATGTATTGTGATATCTCCTGAATTCACCATTTTCCCTCAAGATCCACTATTCTTTTATTTTTAATATCTCGATCAGACCTTTTCTATTCGTAGCAAAGCATTTCGTGGCATACAGGTGCAGCTGCTGTTCCCAATTCCTGATCTGAGATGATGCAAGCATCTTTCTCAGATGTCTGTGACACTATCCACTCACCAAGATATTTAAACTTAGACATTGGTTCGATTTCCCCATCTTCCACCTCTAATACTCCGGGTAGTGACTTGATGTTTGTAAGAAGTTCAGTTTTCGAAAATAAGTCTATTGTCTACAAATAAGGATCGCTGCTACTCCCTGTGACAAGCATGTCCAGTTTGGATACAATTCCTTATATCGAAAGAAGTCTGGAGTCCAGCCTTTGCTGAGTGTCTTTTCAGTTCATTGATTTCTTCTGCAGCTGCTTCTAGCAAATCAGGAAAAAATGCGAGGTCCTCTACAAAGGACTGACAATCATGTGTCAAACTCATATTTCTGAAGGCAACCCTGACTCCATTTTCATCTCCTTTGTCATCTAATCCTTTTCGCTACTCGCGGATCATTTTCTCGAGTACACTGTTGAAAAGTAGAGGCCATTGTCGATTTTCTTGCCTCTTTTATTTATTTATTTATTTATTCATTTTTCTAGCATGGGCTACCCATCGTATTTCAGATCTTGGATATGACTTACAATAGGCGGCCAAATTATTAGGGACATTACTCATTGTAAGAGGTGAGGTACGCGCTATATGCGCTGCCTGCAATAGGCAAGGCTTAGGAGAGTCTCTGACCAGAGAGCAGTATGTAGTTAGTTGTTGCTTGTCGCGAGTCTGCGCTTGTCTGCGCGTGTCGACAGTAGTCTTGGCTAGTCTGCGCGAGTCGGCAGTAGTAGTCAGTCGGCTTTAGTTAGTCCGTAGTATGCAGTAGTCTTTAGTCTTCAGTAGTCCGTGCTAGTCTGCAGTAGTCGGCGCGTGCCTGCGCGTTTCGGCAGTCTGCTCTGGTCGGGACTCTGGAGGATGAGTATTACTGTAAAAGGTAAAGAAGCAGCCTTGCGCATATCTAGTGATGTATATTAACTGTCATTAATTTCTTTTAAAAAATAATGCCCCCAATAATAATTTTCATAATATAAAGTAATTAAAAAAAAGTGTAACCTCCCCACAGAAATATAATAATTAAAAATGTGCCATGAGCTAAGAACCAAGTGTAAACTCCCCGCAGAAAAATTTAAATGAATTTTAAATACTGTAACCTCTGAACAAAATTAATTTTAATGTAACCTCTGAACAAAATTGGCTCCCATTTATAGTCTCTGTGCAAAAATGCATTCACATTTAATGTAACCACAAAATTCAATTCCTAAATCCGGAAATAATAAAAAAATTCAGTAACCTGGTAAATTTTTATGACGACAGCAGCGCTGCGCCTCGGCCCTGTATTCTGAATAAAAAAAAGGAAAAATTCTTACCTCAATAAAAACTGCCAATATATATATCTGCTCTTATGTAGAAATTTTTGGCACAGCTTCGTGCAATGCTGGCGTATATGTTTTTTTCTGATTCTTGGAAGGAATAATCATGCATTGGAAATATTCTTTAAATTGAAATGAATGCTTTTCTTTAAAAAATTACTTTATATTATGAAAATTATTATTGGGGGCAATATTTTTTAAAAGAAATTAATTACAGTTAATATACATTACTAGATATGCGCAAGGCTGCTTCTTTACCTTCTACAATAATACTCATCCTCCAGAGTCCCGACCAGAGCAGACTGCCGACACGCGCAGGCACGCGCCGACGACTGCAGACTAGCACGGACTACTGAAGACTAAAGACTACTGCATACTACGGACTGACTAACTAAAGCCGACTGACTACTACTGCCGACTCGCGCAGACTAGCCAAGACTACTGTCGACACGCGCAGACAAGCGCAGACTCGCGACAAGCAACAACTAACGACATACTGCTCTCTGGTCAGAGACTCTCCCAAGTCTTGCCTATTGCAGGCAGCGCATATAGCGCGTACCTCACCTCTTACATCATATTTATTTAATTTATATTTTAAAACATCAGTTTGAACAAACTAAGTGGTTTTCAAATGATTGTTTTATTTTGATATTGCTACTGGCATCGTTATTATTGTTTTCGACAAACGGCAACATTGGAAACAAATGGTTCAAATGGCTCTGAGCACTATGGGACTTAACATCTGAAGTCATCAGTCCCCTAGAACTTAAAACTACTTAAACCTAACTAACCTAAGGCCATCATACACATCCATGCCCGAGGCAAGATTAGAACCTGCGACCGTAGCCGTCGTGCGGTTCCGGACTGAAGCTCCTAGAAACGCTCGGCCGCCGCGGCCGGCGTCAATAAATGATTCCATGATCATGACGACTATGTTTTTGTGCATGACTCGGCACCGTGCCATAAGGACAGAAGTGTTATTGCAGCCTTGCCTGAATAAAATGTTACCGTTTTTCCTTGGCCAAGGAATTCACATGAGCCCCATAGAAAACATTTGGGAGCTCACCAAGCGGGCGACCCTTTGGTGAGCTCCCACATGTTTTCTATGAATGTTATGTGAATTCGACGCCCAAGGCAAAATAGTAATATTTTTTTCAGCCAAGACTGCAGTAACTCTTCTGGCTTTATGGCACTGGGCCTAGTCATGCTTAAAAATATAGTCGTCACGATCAGGAACCCAATTATTAAGCTCTGGCAGAAACCAAGTTTCTAGTACTCGCCTGTAGTGGTCTTACGATGGAAGTGATCAGCACAGAGCGCCAGTTGCTTGAAACTCTGATTGGAGAATGGTGTCACAACTCCGAACTCCAAATAACTGCAAAGGGGTGTATACCGAGAATGTTAGAGCTTGATTCTTTCTCTCAGGCATATTATCTTTTCTTACCACTTTTACTTACGTGCATAAGTAAAAATATCAAACGGGTTCTTGAAGGGCCGCTGTTATTCATGTACCAACTTTAGATTTTGAACGTGATGACTAAAATATAGTTGCCGTTAGCTGAATTGAATGTAATTTTGGTAATTTCTATTTATTGATTGCAAAACAAAGCTCGACAGAATTTCGATTGTTGCCGTGGAGCGGCCAACATATAACTTACTGAACTCATGGAATATGTATAATTAAAAAATTAACTTTAACGTAAATTAATTATCTGTTGCAATTTAGAAAGGTTATTACAACGAAATCTCACGCATTTACAGTTACTGTTAACACTTTGAAAGAATAAATTAAAACTTCGGCGCATAATGGCCGACCAGAAGCTGCATCGGAAGATGAGCTTCCTGCAGCGCAAATTACTGAAAAAATACTTATTAAAAATAATTAGCCGCTGCGACCATTTGAGGTGACAACTACTACAAAGAAATTCATTTTGTGATAACAATGATTAGTTTATTTTAGCAGAATACCGAATAAGTTACATAAAATATGTGTAGCTGCTCAATGGCTGCCTTCCGTATCGCGAAACAAAACAGAGTACGTCCTTCCTCCTCGGCCATACAATCGCGTCTCTTTTCGATCCTTTTTTATTTTCATAAGCATGTTTTAAATAAAGATGCTATTTTTAAATTATCGCTGCATATCGGTTGTTTCAAGAACATTAACTATATCTTTTATACTAATTACGTTCATAAAATACAAATAATTTTTGGTTCACCCTTAACAGTATTGTTCACTGTTTACAACCGATAAAAATGTCAATATTTATGTGACGTACCGTCACAGCTGGCATCACTAAACACTGAAATTTATTTTATAAGATATTTTGTCAATTCTGACATTACTTCTATGAAAAATAAAAGAACAGTTTAACTACATTTTTTTTGTTGTTGTTGTTATGAGACCGACAGAAAACAGATACAAATAAAAAATACATGAGAGACATACAACCAACCATTTGTTACAGAAGTCCTGTTACGTAAACTAGAAAATACTAAACTCTGCGTACTGTCCCTAACAATACGACCCCCAACTACAGCTATGCGCCCGCCGCACAGCCAAAAGCAGAGTAACGGTCCCGCAGACGGAACAGTTTGCCCACCCCTGCTCTAGGCCACACAGCTTCCGTCAGTGCTAGCTGCTGGCCGTCGCCAGCTAATGGGCTTATGTTTACCTGCTCATAACACGGCTAGCGTCTGCCGTGCATTGTGTAGCAGTTAACGGGCACCATTCCCCACACTCGTGATTGACGCTTTCCCGGAAAGAAATATGTCAGCCAGTTGGCAGGCAGGCGCACGGCGCGGCGGATACGACCAGCGCAAACGCAAATATCTCGCCGCGTTTCTTTCATGGTCGATCTGAATCCACTCAGCGTAAAACGACTCATTGAGATAGGGGATGTGAGTCATAATCGCAGCTGCCGCCTGCAGACGACTACGTGTACAGACCGTATGGGTAGCAGTTTCTTTCAGACCGAAGCGGCTCAGAACAACACTGCTCACCAAACAATCCGCCACAAAATTTCCGTAATCTTTTACGACTGGATTAATCCCCTGGCAACCAGCATTACGCGAGACTGCTCGTAACGCTGCCCCTTTCAAGGTGGAAGTTTGCTCCCATTCACGAACCTTCTTCGCCTGTTTCCATTATTCTGTCAGCTAGGCAGTGAAACAATTGCGAGATTCAATATTTTCGAGAACTTAGTAAGATCTTGCGGCGCATGCTTGTCACCATCCTCTCGACGCTAATGTCTAGCTCGGGGTATTTTGGGGACATCTGTAGTAACACGCAGAACGAAGAATCTGGCACGAGCAGAACATGAAGAAAACAGCGTATTTATAGTTATTCAGTAATTTACTGCGTTTGAGACGTTTGTACAGAGACAAATGTGGGACCATGTAAAGGCTTTCTGGACGAGTACTCGATTTTGCACTTTACTTTGGATAACTGTGAATGGTTAACTTTCAGCAAGTAACTGCCACTTTACGCCGAAGTTCGAGCACTCTCGCACCACATTCCAATGTAACCAGTAACATCATCACTCAGACAATTCACTGTGAAAGGAAACTTCTCCTGTGGTGGAATAGGGACCACTACTGTTCCAGCATCATTGCTGCCTATAATTCGATTTGAGATTTCTTGCATACTACAGGTTTACATATTTTTATATATCTACCTATCTACCGAACTATAATTTTAATAAGTCACAGCTGCAAAATACTAACGCGAATTCTTTACAGACGAATGGAAAAACTGGTAGAAGCCCCCCTCGGGGAAGATCAGTTTGGATTCCGTAGAAATATTTGAACACGTGAGGCAATACTGACTCTACGACTTATCTTAGAAGAAAGATTAAGGAAAGGCAAACGTAGGTATCTAGCATTTGTAGACTTAGAGAAAGTTTTTGACAATGTTGACTGGAATACTCTCTTTCAAATTCTAAAGGTGGCAGGGGTAAAATACAGGGAGCGAAAGGCTATTTACAATTTGTACAGCAACCAGATGGCAGTTATAAGAGTCGTGGGACATGAAAGGGAAGCAGTGGTTGGGAAGGGAGTGAGACAGGGTTGTAGTTTCTCCCCGATGTTATTCAATCTGTATATTGAGCAAGCAGTGAAGGAAACGAAAGAAAAATTCGGAGTAGGTATTATAATCCATGGAGAAGAAATAAAAACTTCGAGGTTCGCCGATGACATTGTAATCCTCTCAGGGACAGCAAAGGACTTGAAAGAGCAGCTGAACGGAACGGACAGTGTCTTGAAAGGAGGATATAAGATGAACATCAACAAAATCAAAACGAGGATAATAGAATGTAGTCGAATTAAGCTGGGTGATGCTGAGGGAATTAGATTAGGAAATGAGACACTTAAAGTAGTAAAGGAGTTTTGCTATTTGGGGAGCAAAATAACTGATGATGGTCGAAGTAGAGAGGATATAAAATGTAGACTGGCAATGGCAAGGAAAGCGTTTCTGAAGAAGAGAAATTTGTTTACATCGAGTATAGATTTGTCAGGAAGTCGTTTCTGAAAGTATTTGTATGGAGTGTAGCCATGTATGGAAGTGAAACATGGATAATAAATAGTTTAGAGAAGAAGAGAATAGAAGCTTTCGAAATGTGGTGCTACAGAAGAATGCTGAAGATTAGATGGGTAGATCACATAACTAATGCGGAGGTACTGAATAGAATTGGGGAGGAGTTTGTGGCACAACTTGACAAGAAGAAGGGACCGGTTGGTAGGACATGTTCTGAGGCATCAAGGCACTGTCTAATGTTCATGAGGAAATTCTAACATAAAATAGGTATCTTAACAAATGAGGATAAAAAAGGACTTACAAATGTACTGCAGGCAATTTTGTTGAAGAAGTGGGGGAAAAAACGCGTTCCAAATTGTTACTGTGTAGATCCTAATACTACTGCTGCAACATCCAGACATGGACTATTTTTACAGAAGTGATCTAAGTCTTGTCTGTAGTAGTATAACAAATCTATTTCCTTAGTAGGCCCCACAAAAATGTTGGCACTATAAAATGTTACTACTGTGGTGACAAGAACATGAGTTGTGGCCATGTGTGTGTTTTCTACATTACAAGAAGGCCCTTTGGCTGGAAGCTCACATTTGCCAATATTTTTGTTGTGCCTGTCTGCAACTCTATATCTTCTCTTTATGGTGAGTAGCAACCTATCCTTTACAAAATACTGTCATTATTCCATCCTGGATTTTCCATTATTAGATGCTTGGATAACTCTAATAGTTTAATGGGCTAGTGCTTCACCATGTAGCCCATGTGTGCCATTTCACAGTACTGCAGCGTATAGTAAGAAGTCAATCAGTCAGTAGGTAGAGTGTACAATTGCAAGAGGGGAATTAAGTTGTGATTTTAGACAAGGTATGTATAAAATATTGAAAGAAAGTAAGAAACGAATTTGGTGTCGGCAAATGCATTTTTGTTTCTCACACGTGTATGCGCAGTACAAAGAGATAAGTTGAAAGGGGTGCCAAACAATGACAGACAGGGAATTCTGAATTGTGCACATATTAATTTATTTATGAATAGCTAAATACACACGTATGTTGATGGAATCACAGAATTCTGTCACATAACTGAAAAAAAAATGTGACTAGCTTACATGATTTATTCAATGTTTCCAACCTGAAGCATGGTTTGACGACTCACTGTACAGTCTGTATGACCTTACTGTTTTAACATTGCCATAATGTGCGCAGCCTGGATTATTTGGCAAGATAATTAAATCATACATAAGCAATTCAATTTATTGAGTAAGCACTAGCAGGCTTAATGATTAAGTGTGACATAATGTGACTGTGCCAATGAGCCAATAAACACAGTTAAACAGAGGTAACTGAAAACATGTAAGTTCCGATAAGTTAAGCTGTAATGTACACTGGAACGGTTAAAGCAACACTCCAACTATTCAGAACGCAGAACACTTCAGGACACTCACATCCTATTTAAGTTCAAAGACATTACCTTCAAATATTCGAACACAGAGATGGCTCTGAGCACTATGGGACTCAACTGCTGAGGTCATAAGTCTCCTAGAACTTAGAACTACTTAAACCTAACGACAACACACACATCCATGCCCGAGGCAGGATTCGAACCTGCGACCGTAGCGGTCGCGCGGTTCCAGACTGTAGCGCCAGAACCGCTCGGCCACCAGCGGCCGGCGAACACAGAGATGTCTTCAGGCTCGGGAATAATGAACGATGACTGGAACTGAAACACAACAAAATAGCTGTTTCAATGACTGCAATTTAAAATGGCAGTTAAAATATGTGATGTGGTAGCAACTGACTCAAAAATCAATGTATGTGTGCCAAGAAAAACCACAACCAATAGTTACTTTAAAACTAAACAAACTTATTTCACAACAAACAAATTTATTTCCAAATGCAAAAGCCTAACGAGGGTGTAGAGCTTGTAACAATAAGCCACCATAAGTAAAAATGTGAAGCTTTTTTTATTCTAAATTCAAGAGATGCAAATACTTCTAATACTGCAAACTGACCTTGCATCTAACAATGTTCAGACAGAGATGGCGTTTGTATTTGACTACATCTACATCTACATGATTACTCTGCAATTCACATTTAAGTGCTTGGCAGAGGGTTCATCGAAGCACAATCATACTATCTCTCTACCATTCCACTCCCGAACAGTGCACGGGAAAAACGAACACCTAAACCTTTCTGTTCGAGCTCTGATTTCTCTTATTTTATTTTGATTATCTTTCCTACCTATGTAGGTTGGGCTCAACAAAATATTTTCACATTCGGAAGAGAAAGTTGGTGACTGAATTTCGTAAATAGATCTCGCCGCTACGAAAAACGTCTTTGCTTTTATGACTTCCATCCCAACTCGCGTATCATATCTGCGACACTCTCTCCCCTATTAAGTGATAATACAAGACGAGCTGCCCTTTTTTGCACCCTTTCGATGTCCTCCGTCAATCCCACCTGGTAAGGATCCCACACCGCGCAGCAATATTCTAACAGAGGACGAACGAGTGTAGTGTAAGCTGTCTCTTTAGTGGACTTGTTGCATCTTCTAAGTGTCCTGCCAATAAAACGCAACCTTTGGCTCGCCTTCCGCACAATATTATCTATGTGGTCTTTCCAACTGAAGTTGTTCGTAATTTTTACACCCATATACTTAGTTGAATTGACAGTCTTGAGAATTGTACTATTTATCGAGTAATCGAATTCCACCGGATTCCTTTTGGAACTCATGTGAATCACCTCACACTTATCGTTATTTAGCGTCAACTGCCACCTGCCACACCATACAGCAATCTTTTCTAAATCGCTTTGCAACTGATACTGGTCTTCGGATGACGTTACTAGACGGCACATTACAGCATCATCTGAGAACAACCTAAGAGAACTGCTCAGATTTGTCACCCAGGTCATTTATGTAGATCAGGAACAGCAGAGGTCCCAGGACGCTTCCCTGGAGAACACCTGATGATTTGCCGTCTATTACTACGAACTGCGACCTTCCTGACAGGAAATCACGAATCCAGTCGCACATCTGAGACGATACCCCATAGGCCCGCAGCTTAATTAGAAGTCGCTTGTGAGGAACGGTGTCAAAAGCTTTCCGGAAATCTAGAAATACGGAATCAACTTGAGATCCCCTGTCGCTACAACATTTTCTATGTGTTCTTTCCGATTTAATTGTTCGCAATTGTAATTCCTAGTTATTTAGTTGAATTTACGGTATTTAGATTTGACATATTTATCGTGTAACCGAAAGTTTAACGGATTTCTTTTAGCACTCATTTGGTTAATCTCATACTTTTCATTGTTTATGCTTAATTGCCAATTCTCACACCACATAGATATCTAAGTAAAATCGTTTTGCAATTGATTTTGATCTTCTGATGACTTTATTAGACGATAAACGACAGCGTCATCTGCAAATAACCTAATACATCTGCTCAGATTGTCTCCTAAATCGTTTATATAGATAAGGGACAGCAGAGGGCCTATAACACTACCTTTGGGAACGCCAGAAATCACTTTTATATTACTCGATGACTTTCAGCCAATTACTACGAACCTTGACCTCTGTGATTGAAAATCACGAATCCAGTCACATAACTGAGACGATATTCCATAATAAAGCAATTTCATTACAAGCCGCTTGCGTGGTACAGTGCCAAAAGCCTTCTGAAAATCCAGAAATACGGAACCAATTTGGAATCCCATGTGAATAACATTCAGCACTTGATCAGCTGCGGTACTGTGAAATAAATATCTTATACTGCAAGCTCTTTGCTTTCCATAATTTGAGAGAACGTTGTATGTACCGAAACAAGGAAAAAAATGTGTAGTAAACATGGATTCTAAAACGCACGTTAAGAGCTATGAGTACTTGTTCAGTAGAAGACATGTGTCTCGCAGTAGCGAAATTGAACAAGTGCTCATAGCTCTTGAGTTACGCATTGTAGAACCCATGTTTTTATTAAAAAAACTTCGTTCGAATGATCGTACCTGTCAAATCCATGAATATTCCTCGTTCCTCGTATAACACCCTGTACATCCCTAGATCCCTTAATTAAAGTGATTCTTGAAATTTATTGGTAGGCATTCGCGGGAAAAGCGTAACACAATCCCTCCTTTCAATCATCGTACGAACGCCGAGATGACAGACACTGAAATAACAGATCGCGGATTAGAGAAGCTACTACAATTGCTTTGTAGTTTAAGGTCTTCAGGACCAGATGAGCTACCTATAAGATTTTACAAAGATTATGCGAAATAATTTGCTCTCCGTCTAGTAGCAGTTTACCCATAGATCGTTGGAGCAACGAAAGGTACCTAGCGACCGGAAAAAAAAATGAAGGCCATTCTCGTTTTGATCGTAGGAGAGATGCACATAATTATAGCCTATATCGCTGACGTCATCTCTTGCAGAATAATGGAACATCGTTTATGCTCAAGAATTATGACTCTATAATAATTAACAGGGACTCTGCAAACCGAGATCTCGCAAAACTAAACTCGCTCTGTTCCTCCAAGATGTTCGTAGCGCGGCTGACAACGACGCTCGAGTTGATGCCGTAATCCCTGACTTCAGGAAGGCACTTGACACCATCCCGCACTGACTTTCATTGAAACAAATACGAGCTTACCGATAATTTCCGGAGTATCCAATGGAAATGTTATAGGGCCTTTATTGTTTACAGCGTATATAATGCTCTAGCAGAAAGTGACGGAAGCGCTCTGAAACTGTTCGCATATGATGCGGAAGTCTGTAGGAAAGTAGCAAGCCGGCCGGCGTGGCCGAGAGGTTCTAGGCACTTCAGTCTGGGACCGCGCGACCGCTACGGTCGCAGGTTCGAATCCTGCCTCGGGCGTGGATGTGTGTGATGTCCTTAGGTTAGTTAGGTTTAAGTAGTTCTAAGTTCTAGGGGACTGATGACCTCAGATGTTCAGTCCCATAGTGCTCAGAGCCATTTGAACCATTTTGAAAGTAGCAACGTCAGAAGGTAGTACCGATTAGCAGAATAACACGCAGAGAATTGATGAATGGCGTCGACTCTGGTAGTTGACCCTGACCGTAAATAAATGTAACATATTGTACTTACATAGGAAAAGAAAGCCACTGCTGTACAACGATACTATTCATAACACACTGCTACAAAAAATGGTTCAAATGGCTTTGAGCACTATGCGACTTAACTTCTGAGGTCATCAGTCGCCTAGAACTTAGAACTAATTAAACCTAACTATCCTAAGAACATCACACACATCCATGTCCGAGGCAGGATTCGAACCTGCGACCGTAGCGGTCGCGTGGTTCCAGACTCTAGCGCCTAGAACCGCACGGCCAAAACTGCTACAAACAGTATCTACAGTAAAATATCTTGGAGTAACCAACCAGAGTGAACTTAAGTGGAATCACCA
This sequence comes from Schistocerca piceifrons, assembly GCF_021461385.2. NCBI lineage: Eukaryota > Metazoa > Arthropoda > Insecta > Orthoptera > Acrididae > Schistocerca > Schistocerca piceifrons. The sequence goes on from NW_025729055.1 coordinate 174,846, forward strand.
CATAAAACAAATAATAGGTAATGCAGATACCAGACTGAGATCCATAGGAAAAATCTTAGGGAAATGTACCTCATCCACTGCGAAAGTGGCATACAAGGCACTTGTTTGACCGATTTTTGAGTGTCGTTCAGCTATCTGGGATCCTTATCATGTAGGACTGATAGAAGAGATAGAGAAGATCCAACGAAGAGTGGTGTGCTTTGTCATGTGATCGTTTAGCCGGCGCGAACGTGATGCAGAGATTCTCAACAAACTCGAATGGCAGACGTTAAAACAGAGGCGTCCTGCATCACCGAGAGGTTTACAACTGACGTTTCGAGAAAGCACTCTCCAGAAGAAGTCGGACAACATGCTGCTTCATTCGGGAGGACGACGGTTCAATCCCGTCTCCAGCCATCCTGATTTAGGTTTTCCGCGATTTCCCTAAATCGTTTCAGGCAAATGCCGGGATGGTTCCTTTGAAAGGGCACGGCCGATTTCCTTCCCAATCCTTCCCTAACCCGAGCTTGCGCTCCGTCTCTAATGACCTCGTTGTCGATGGGACGTTAAACACTAACCACCACCACCATCACCACCACATACTGCTTCCTCCCACACACACTTCGCGAAAGGGTCACAACGAGAAAATTTGAGAAATCGGAACTAATACACAGGGTTACCGACAATCATTCTTCCCACACGCCATTCGCGAGTGGAACACGGAAGGGGGAATAAGATAGCGGTACGAGAAGTAACCTCCATCTTTCACCAATAGGCGGCTTGCGGAGCATGATGTAGATGTAAATCTTCATCCGTCTGCCAGTTCAAGTTTTTCAGCATATCCGTGACGCTCTCTTGCGTGTCAAAACAAACCTGTGAACATTCGAGCCGCCCTTCTTTGTACATGCTCAGTGTACCTCTTAATCCTACCTGTTATGAGTCCCACAAAGTAGAACAATATTCTAGGAGTGGTCGCACCGCGTGATTTGTAAGCAGTCTCCTTTGCGGACTGATTGGTTGTTGCTACTATCCTACAAATGGACGGAAGTCTGGGGTCTGCTTTACCTCCACCTGAGCGCGTGTGACCATTCCATTTCACATCCCTACAAATCGCTACACCCAGATATTATGCATGATTTCACTGATTCCATTTATGGTTCGTACGTATTGTAGATCCAGGATACAATCTTCTTGCGTCTTTTGAAGTGCGCAGTAATACACCTCTGAACATTTAAATCAAATTCTCCATCTTTGCACAAATTTTAAATTTTATCAAGATCTGACAGAATATTTGCGCCGCTTTTTCAGTATTGTTATCTGCATCAGCTGCAAAAAGTCCTGCGTTATGATCAATTCCTAGATGCATAACAGAGGTCTTTTATACTCGGCAACCTCCCATTTTTGTCCACAGCTAGTGGTCTAGTGGTAAGCGTTGCTCCTCTGGATCGCGGGGTCCCGGATTCGATTCCCGGCTGGGTAGGGGACTGAGTGTCTATGTTGTCCTCATCATTTCATCACTGTTCGGGAAAGCGGCGAGACTGTACAGTGAAAAGATTGTGAATTTGTACGGGCACTGATAACCGCACGGTTGAGGGCCCCATAATACATATATCGTCGTCAACATCTCGTTTCCTCAATAAACTGTCTTACTATTAGTTCATTTTATTTGATGTCCTGTGAACTCTTTGGAAATACACTTGACTTTCTTCGGAAAAGATATTAATTGTTGCAAGTCAAATTAATTATTTTATTTTATGAATTTTGCGACCCTACATGTGTAATGCATGACAGAAATCTTTCAGACTTTCCTTAATTTACTTATTATTAATCTGGATGGCACATTAAAACAGCAACTTTCTTATGACAATTGTCAGTTCCGTACAGTTATACCCCTTATTGAGAGCTCAGATGTACTGTAGAAGCTACAAGCAAGTGCTCTTTTGAAGGTAAGTGTTTTCCTCAATGCCAAAATACTTTCAGATGAGTATAAGTTTAGTTTCATTAGCAGAATAATTGTACACTCCTGGAAATGGAAAAAAGAACACATTGACACCGGTGTGTCAGAGCCACCATACTTGCTCCGGACACTGCGAGAGGGCTGTACAAGCAATGAACACACGCACGGCACAGCGGACACACCAGGAACCGCGGTGTTGGCCGTCGAATGGCGCTAGCTGCGCACCATTTGTGCACCGCCGCCGTCAGTGTCAGCCAGTTTGCCGTGGCATACGGAGCTCCATCGCAGTCTTTAACACTGGTAGCATGCCGCGACAGCGTGGACGTGAACCGTATGTGCAGTTGACGGACTTTGAGCGAGGGCGTATAGTGGGCATGCGGGAGGCCGGGTGAACGTACCGCCGAATTGCTCAACACGTGGGGCGTGAGGTCTCCACAGTACATCGATGTTGTCGCCAGTGGTCGGCGGAAGGTGCACGTGCCCGTCGACCTGGGACCGGACCGCAGCGACGCACGGATGCACGCCAAGACCGTAGGATCCTACGCAGTGCCGTAGGGGACCGCACCGCCACTTCCCAGCAAATTAGGGACACTGTTGCTCCTGGGGTATCGGCGAGGACCATTCGCAACCGTCTCCATGAAGCTGGGCTGCGGTCCCGCACACCGTTAGGCCGTCTTCCGCTCACGCCCCAACATCGTGCAGCCCGCCTCCAGTGGTGTCGCGACAGGCGTGAATGGAGGGACGAATGGAGACGTGTCGTCTTCAGCGATGAGAGTCGCTTCTGCCTTGGTGCCAATGATGGTCGTATGCGTGTTTGGCGCCGTGCAGGTGAGCGCCACAATCAGGACTGCATACGACCTAGGCACACAGGTCCAACACCCGGCATCATGGTGTGGGGAGCGATCTCCTACACTGGCCGTACACCACTGGTGATCGTCGAGGGGACACTGAATAGTGCACGGTACATCCAAACCGTCATCTAACCCATCGTTCTACCATTCCTAGACCGGTAAGGGAACTTGCTGTTCCAACAGGACAATGCACGTCCGCATGTATCCCGTGCCACCCAACGTGCTCTAGAAGGTGTAAGTCAACTACCCTGGCCAGCAAGATCTCCGGATCTGTCCCCCATTGAGCATGTTTGGGACTGGATGAAGCGTCGTCTCACGCGGTCTGCACGTCCAGCACGAACGCTGGTCCAACTGAGGCGCCAGGTGGAAATGGCATGGCAAGCCGTTCCACAGGACTACATCCAGCATCTCTACGATCGTCTCCATGGGAGAATAGCAGCCTGCATTGCTGCGAAAGGTGGATATACACTGTACTAGTGCCGACATTGTGCATGCTCTGTTGCCTGTGTCTATGTGCCTGTGGTTCTGTCAGTGTGATCATGTGATGTATCTGACCCCAGGAATGTGTCAATAAAGTTTCCCCTTCCTGGGACAATGAATTCACGGTGTTCTTATTTCAATTTCCAGGAGTGTATAAGTTATTTTTGTTCTCTGCTTAGAACATGCATATCATACTATTTGTAGGAGACAAAAGAATACCATCTAACATCAGCATAAGTGGTCGAAATTTTCAGTTAACTATCACTGAATGGCTTTTATATGAAGCTCTCTTGGATGAGGAAGATAGTAGAAATTTATACTCTAATAGTTCCAAAGGTAATGAACACACGTCTTCCAGCATCCCAAGTGAACTAAGCAGTGAACAGTTAGGTGATACAGACTACAGAACTGCCGATTTCACTATCGGTCACGATAGAACTCCGTAATCTCCACCACCAACGAGAAGAATACGAGTACACAATTTCATGGAAATTCCTCCCGGTCCAGTAAGAGGTAGTGTAATAAAACAGAAAGACAATTCCGCTAGAAAGGAAAGCTTCCATGTCCAGAATAGCTTTATCATCATCATGTTGACTGGAAACACTATTTGACAATTGTACGTTATGTGGCCGAAGTTTCGCTGCATCACAACACCACTGGAATTGCAAAAACAAGTGAGATAGTTTTATTTCAGTATGAATGTAAATCACGAGCTGACTCTCTTGACCAGAAGGCACGTACATGCTCTTGAAATTGACGGTCAAGAAGATGGTATTTTGCCTTAGGGACTAACGTATTACATGTAATAAGAATAAAAATCTTGTGTTTTCTTTCACAGCAATATCCCACGTAAGTGGAAGCAGGTCTTATACAAGAGGAATTTTGCTCATATGGAGGGAAGAATAAACAACCCACTTCAACGGACTGCAGAAACTGCAAAATCACCAAAAAGAATGTTCTTTATGTGACCACACTGATTAGACAGAAAAATTGGTGAACATTCCGCAAATGCACACCAAATTTATGCAAAGAACTTAGTGAAATTATTTTTGAAGAATGCTACTTTTAATGAGCAAATAATATGGTGTGGATCAGTAAAATTGAGAGTTTCTCGGGAAAATTATAACGTAATTTATAATACTATATTCCATATTGTACTAAAGTAAAATATCACAATAAATACCTTATTCATTGTGTATCACCAACACCTTCAGAATTTGAACATATTTTTTTAATACCAATATTCTGTATTTGTTTTAAGGCAGGGGTCTTATAGACCACTTATGAACTTACGCTGGTCCAGCTACTCATGCATCCCAGGCTTAATGCTGTCTGCCAGGTCATTAATGTGCAACATTAACGACAAGGGCTCCAACACACTTCCCTAAGAACATATGAGGCTATTTTTACGCCTAATTACGGCTCTCGATGTAAAATAGCTCGTTAGGTCCTTCGTGTCAAGAAATCCTCAGTTCAGTCACAAATGATTGTGCTTTCTGTGGTGTCACCGCCAGACACCACACTTGCTAGGTGGTAGCCTTTAAATCGGCCGCGGTCCGGTAGTATACGTCGGACTCGCGTGTCGCCACTGTCAGTGATTGCAGACCGAGCGCCGCCACACGGCAGGTCTAGAGAGACTTCCTAGCACTCGCCCCAGTTGAACAGCCGACTTTGCTAGCAATGGTTCACTGACAAATTACGTTCTCATTTGCCGAGACGATAGTTAGCATAGCCTTCAGCTACGTCATTTGCTACGACCTAGCAAGGCGCCATTATCATTTGCTATTTAACTTGTGATGCATGTACCGTCAGACCGATGTTCACCAATTATGGATTAAAGTTAAGTATTCCAGAAGCCACGTACCTTTATTTACTAGTCTCACCTCCTTTAACTGTTCCAGACCTCACGCCAGCCTGCGTGAGCTTAAACGCGTGCCTTTCGGCTACCCGTCACAGTGGATTGGCTGTCTTGCCAGTCCACAACACTTTCGTTAACGAGCATTGGGAAGTCAGAAAAGCTGCTTCTACATTACTGCCTTGAGCCAAGGTTTCCAACATGTTATATGAACAAGCACGAGATGACTATCGCGTTACCAATGGTATTCTGTTCCAGACACCTCTGAATTCGTTTCAACTGCGGATATCTTGTAAGATTCTACAGTAGGTGGACGTCAAATAGCCGCATTTCTTGTAGACTGATGAACCTTTGCTTTCTTCCAAAATGTTGTTTCAATTAACTTCGCTGATTCTGTCGCTCAGTCGCCATTTTGTATTTTCTGTTGGGGCAAATATTACATTATTATGTAAAATAAATGTAGGGTAGGTCCCATGGTTGAGAATCTCTGCCGGCCGAAGTGGCCGTGCGGTTAAAGGCGCTGCAGTCTGGAACCGCAAGACCGCTACGGTCGCAGGTTCGAATCCTGCCTCGGGCATGGATGTTTGTGACGTCCTTAGGTTGGTTAGGTTTAACTAGTTCTAAGTTCTAGGGGACTAATGACCTCAGCAGTTGAGTCCCATAGTGCTTAGAGCCATTTGAACCATTTTTTTGAGAATCTCTTCCGAAGCCAGCAAAGAACGCAGTCTTGCAGACCAGAGGTTCTCAAACGATTTGGCCCCATACAGGCCGTTGACCTGCACCTACGTCCTGCCTTTTTTTATTTTGTAATGAATATTTACTCCACTACTGATTCCCGTTATTATGTCAAACTGAACATTGTAAGGCTGTATGAAACAGGTTCTTGGCATAGACCTCTGAAATTTGTTGCCTAACTTTACTCAAAGTCACTATACGTACTTGTTTTAAGAGTAAATGCCTTCTCACTCAGTTCTTGTGGCCTTCGTCGATTCTCTCGCGCTTGCATGGTACTTGTGGTAGTAATCGAAGACAAGCTGACAGCTACGAACCAAGTGGTTCCCTTCACGCTTGATGTCTTCCCCGACAGCGATGTTATCTTTCAGCAGTATAACAGTCCGTATCTCGGAGCGAGAACCGAGCCACAGTCATTTCAGGAGCGTTATAGTGAACTCACGCTGATGTCTCGGCGGCAAAATTCGCCTTATGTAATCTCTATGGATCTCATCTGGGTCACTATCGGGTGAAATCATCGCGTACGCATATCAGTGGCCCATTATTTACATGAATTACGTGACCTGTGCGTAGACATCTAATCCCACATGCTTCCACTAACCTACCAACAAACTGTCGCACCACTGGTACTCAGAATCGGTGATGTATTTCGTTCCAAAGACTGACGAGCAAACTACTAAGCAAGTGGTCATAACGTTTTGGCTCCTCAGGGTACACGTGAGGCATATTACCACCTATGGACTTCTCGACTGGTCGAATTATTGTGTTAGGGACTCGGGGGTATAATACCGGCAGAGCACACGGACACTTGACTTAAGAGGGCAGCCCTTTATGAATTCATGAAAAATAGGTGATTTTTGTGATTTTCGTGATTTTCAAGGAAAAAAGGTAATGCTAAATTACATTTTTATCTTTCGGAAAACATTTTTATGTCCACTCAGACGCTCCTAGTAACCCCTGCACCAGGTGGAAGCCCCCCTTGCATTTCCGGAGCCCTGCTATTGTACCGGTAACAAAATTCAGTATAAATCATTTGCAATATATCTTCTGTCAATATACTGAGTGTAATCGAAAAATATTGAGATCTACGTAAATGGTGAGATGTTGAAACAAATGCATGAAACGAAAACAGACTTTCTGAAGATATCGCTAAACGGCTACGTAGGCTGATAGAGAATTCAATTCAGAGTACCAAATTGCGATCAAAATTGCATGTACCAATCTCAAGTTGTTTCCAATCTGAACAGTATGGTTTCTAGAAAAACGCGTTTAAGGGCTCAGGTCGCACTTTTTGTAGTTAAGTCACATAGCTGTAGTTCAGTGATCCCTGGATCATGCAACAATCCTTCCAGATCCAAAAGGAGGTCCTCCTCCACCACCTTCGTGGCCATGGTTATCCGCGGCTCTCCTTGGCAGTTTTTGTCATCCGCTGCTCTGCTCGCTCATACGCATCTCTTCCGCTTTTACGAAGAAGTTGTAAAAGGCTGGTTTGATCTCGAGTTCGAGCACATTCTTAATTTCCATAATTTAACGGACAATGCCAGGAAATGGCACCATAACCTTTATGTTACTGTGTAATTAATTGTCTTCAATTTATGTGATTTTTGTTCAATTTAATGTAACAGTGTAGTTTCCCTGACATAATTGTAATGTAATAACTGATATAATTTGTTTCCACATTGTAAGTTCCAAACGTTTATTGTGATTTATATTAATCTTACCTGTTCTTTGTAAAATGTATCTGGCAGATCGAAAGAGAAATAAAAAAACAAAAATAAATTTCCGTAATGGCTGTTAGGGCGTCCCTGAAATTACATATCGCCTGTTTTGTTCCCGCCCGTTTGTAACTCGGTAATGGAGTATCTGGTGAACCTTGGATGATTACTAGAATAAAGCAGACACCCCAGAGAACATTTTGAGCCAAAAATTTTCCAAGAGGACTTCCCCTTAAGTACTTTCAGTGTCCCCTCCGTCTCTCTCTCTCTCTCTCTCTCTCTCTCTCTCTCTCTCTCTCTCTCTCCCCCTCCCCCCCCCCCCCACACACACATAAACACACGACACACACACACACACACACACACACACAAACAGACTAAAGCAACACTATGGTCAAGTGAACAGCAGCAGTACATAAACTTCTTTCGATGAGTATGGCGACGTAAGATTTTCAAAATCTCGTTTTTATATATGAAAACTTGCGATCTTGGGCGATAGTGAAATTGAAAAGGTGTGAAAAGCAGTCAAATGAAAACGAGACAGATGGGAAGAAAGTAAATAAACTGTGTATTATCTCAAAAGTAATCGCCATAACTGTTAATAAATTAATCACGCTGCGAGACGAGACAGAAAATGCTTTGCTTGCAAAATGTTTGCGGTAGTCTACGGAACAATGGTTGTACCCACGCGTGCAACCATGAACTGACGCATGAAAATTTACAAAGTGACTTTAAGATAAGCGAGCTAAATGATTATCGGAACTTTCTGCCGACGGACGTCCTCTCATTTTGAAGTATTTTTGCAGATGGTCACACCTACACTCCTGGAAATTGAAATAAGAACACCGTGAATTCATTGTCCCAGGAAGGGGAAACTTTATTGACACATTCCTGGGGTCAGATACATCACATGATCACACTGACAGAACCACAGGCACATAGACACAGGCAACAGAGCATGCACAATGTCGGCACTAGTACAGTGTATATCCACCTTTCGCAGCAATGCAGGCTGCTATTCTCCCATGGAGACGATCGTAGAGATGCTGGATGTAGTCCTGTGGAACGGCTTGCCATGCCATTTCCACCTGGCGCCTCAGTTGGACCAGCGTTCGTGCTGGACGTGCAGACCGCGTGAGACGACGCTTCATCCAGTCCCAAACATGCTCAATGGGGGACAGATCCGGAGATCTTGGTGGCCAGGGTAGTTGACTTACACCTTCTAGAGCACGTTGGGTGGCACGGGACACATGCGGACGTGCATTGTCTTGTTGGAACAGCAAGTTCCCTTGCCGGTCTATGAATGGTAGAACGATGGGTTCGATGACGGTTTGGATGTACCGTGCACTATTCAGTGTCCCCTCGACGATCACCAGTGGTGTACGGCCAGTGTAGGAGATCGCTCCCCACACCATGATGCCGGGTGTTGGCCCTGTGTGCCTCGGTCGTATGCAGTCCTGATTGTGGCGCTCACCTGCACGGCGCCAAACACGCATACGACCATCATTGGCACCAAGGCAGAAGTGACTCTCATCGCTGAAGACGACACGTCTCCATTCGTCCCTCCATTCACGCCTGTCGCGACACCACTGGAGGCGGGCTGCAATGTTGGGGCGTGAGCGAAAGACGGCCTAACGGTGTGCGGGACCGTAGCCCAGCTTCATGGAGACGGTTGCGAATGGTCCTCGCCGATACCCCAGGAGCAACAGTGTCCCTAATTTGCTGGGAAGTGGCGGTGCGGTCCCCTACGGCACTGCGTAGGATCCTACGGTCTTGGCGTGCATCCGTGCGTCGCTGCGGTCCCGTCCCAGGTCGACGGGCACGTGCACATTCCGCCGACCACTGGCGACAACATCGATGTACTGTGGAGACCTCACGCCCCACGTGTTGAGCAATTCGGCGGTACGTCCACCCGGCCTCCCGCATGCCCACTATACGCCCTCGCTCAAAGTCCGTCAACTGCACATACGGTTCACGTCCACGCTGTCGCGGCATGCTACCAGTGTTAAAGACTGCGATGGAGCTCCGTATGCCATGGCAAACTGGCTGACACTGACGGCGGCGGTGCACAAATGCTGCGCAGCTAGCGCCATTCGGCGGCCAACACCGCGGTTCCTGGTGTGTCCGCTGTGCCGTGCGTGTGATCATTGCTTGTACAGCCCTCTCGCAGTGTCCGGAGCAAGTATGGTGGGTCTGACACACCGGTGTCAATGTGTTCTTTTTTCCATTTCCAGGAGTGTATAAGAATGATTAAAGGTGCTTAATATTTGTTTATTCAGATCCAGTTTTAAAGACAGAAGTATACATATTATTACATAAACTGTGTTAAAATATTTTCTTGTCCTTGAAAAAGTTAATGGCATTAAATAACCTAGGTGTTGGCTCCAGTAGCTTGTCAGCACTACCTCCGCTTTTCGATGCACTCGTAATTCTTTTCAGTTCTTTCCAACAATTTTCCTGCAATGATTTCTATTTTATTAAACTAACTGAAGCTTATCTACTTCTGGGTGCCGGTACATTTCCGTATAATTCGACAACTGGTCGTGTTGCTCCGTTTTCTTTTGGCGATTATTATATTAGTTTCATTTAATGCACGCTAAGGTTCGCACACTCCTCAATACTTACAGTAATTCTAAAATGTACGCCCGTTCCACTGGCTTCGAATTCATTTCCATTTCACAGCGCAACAAATTGAGCAGGAGAAATAGTTTAGCAGACGAGACTGAGCTGATAATGATATAGAATATTAGCCAGAGACTATACAATCTAAGCAGTTTGCTCAGTAAAATCTAATTTCCGTAGATCTGTCAGTACATTGGACAATATATTGCACTAAACTCAATCTTATCTACAAACGGCCAATAATATTGCGCAATATGAAAAATTGTCTGATATTATTGACAGTCGATGGGCAGCTTTAGTCCGCACGCCCACATGTTGCCAAGGTTGTTTCCACTACGTCGCAGAAGTTTCGTTGGGAAGCTCTTACACACCATCCACGCAGTCCCGGTCTCTCCCCTTGCGATTTCCATATTTTTGGAGTCCTGAAGAGAGACATTCAGGCCGTCGATTTGCTTCGGACGGAGATGTACATGCCTGGATACAGTCCTGGTTGCGGAGGCACCTGCAAACATTTTTCTAAGAAAGCACTGACCGGCTTGCCTCATAGTGGGACAAATGTACACTACTGGCCATTAAAATTGCTACACCACAAAGATGACGTGCTACAGACGCCAAATTTAACGGACAAGAAGAAGATGCTGTGATACGCAAATAATTAGCTTTTCAGAGCATTCACACAAGGTTGGCGCCGGTCGCGACACCTACAACGTGCTGACATGAGGAAAGATTCCAACCGATTTCTCATACACAAACAGCAGCTGACCGGCGTTGCCTGGTCAAACGTTGTGATGCCCCGAGTAAGGAGGAGAAATGCGTACCATCACGTTTCCGACTTTTATAAAGGTCGGATTGTAGCCCATCGCGATTGCGGTTTATCGTATCGCGACATTGCCGCTCGCGTTCGTCGAAATCCAATGACTGTTAGCACAATATGGAATCTGTGGGTTCAGAAGGGTAATACGGAACGCCGTGCTGGACCCCAACGGCCTCGTATCACTAGCAGTCGAGATGACCGGCATCTTATCCGCATGGCTGAAACGGATCGTTCAGCCACATTGAAACACGTATGTAACGCAGCAGCGATGGCGAGGCATTGTAGCATCTGTGACCAGAGAGTATGCGCTTGACCGCGCGAGTGTTGCGAGCGGTTCTCAGTAGCAGTCAGTCAGTCGTTGCGAGTCGGTCAGCAGTCGTTGCGAGTCTGTAGCTCTGTCTAGTTGAGAGCAGTACTCAGTCTGTAGTCGTCATGCAGAGCGGTCGGTCAGTAGTAGCAGCCCAGTGCGGTTGTGTGATGTAGGCGGTCGGCAACACTGGTCAAGATGAGGAATAAGGTATACTGTTAATTAATATAATCATTAGATAATGAAAAATTTTATTTATTGTAATTATTCTCCAACAAGTCTCCCAATAATAACTTTTTTATTTCAAAAGCATTTTCTCAAAAATTTAATTTTTTATTGAACTCAAGATTTCGTTGCACTTCCCATTTCACTCCACTTCTTTAAAAGAAAATTTTTAGTAAAATCACAAAAAAAAAGAGAATATTATTATTCGTAATGCAGTTCCTTCAAGCGGTGCGCAACAAGAGCAGATATGTGACATCCATTTATCCTGAGGTAAGACTTTAATTCTGATTGTTTTACACAGGGCCAAAGACCGATATTTCGGTTTAATTGAATTTTTTGTCACTGAATGGACTTTAATTTTTTGAAGGATTTATATTTGAGTCAGATTGCGAATTTCACACGTTTTGGTTGCCATTGTCAACACATTTTTGTGGGCGAGGTTACACTTGGCCCCCATTTCTATTAAGTATTGTCCATTTTCTTTCTTTTAAAATTACGGTGGGGAGGTTACACTTGGCGACACCCAGTCCAGGATCGTATTTCGTTGAGAGTCTTTTGAACAACAGTCAGATATCTGCTCTTGTTTGCTTAGATATAATTAGGATTTAGCGCAACGCTTTTAATAATATTGTGACTTTCTCTCTACAGGTCAACGGCAATTTGTTGCTTTGTTGTATTTGTGTGTTGCTTTTGCATTGTGCTCATTTGTTTTGTGAATAATTGTGACCATTGCAAAAATGCCGCGAAAGACTATGAATAGTGTATCGCGAGGTATTACGAACGAAACTACCGATTTAAACAATTTTACCGATAGGACATGTGACACGCAGTGTAATCATGACATTCCTGCGTTCACTAACAATCAGTGCATTACAACCACTAATGATGACTTTTACCTTGATAATGAACAAACGAACTCAATTGTCTCGTCTGTTAACTTGACGACAATTGATGACGCGGAGCGCTCTATTGTAATGAGCGCTGCAGAGCTTAACACACCCGATTTGGAAAACCCAAGTAACGAACAGACAAATTTGTCTAATGAAAATGAACAGATCACACAAAGTAGGGCGGATTTATTTAATTGCGAAATAATGACTGATAGTTTACATTTGATTGACAAACCTTTTTGTAAATTTCAAAATGACCAAATGGTTACAGAAAGTGAAACAATTCCAGATCCACTATTGAACAGCACAGAGAATAGAAATGCTGACCTTGAGTCGAATCCAATTATGGCTTTGTTGCGACAAATGAGCAAACAACTTAGTGAACAGATCGAAAAACAAGACAACAGTAGTAAAGATCTCAAACAACTTAATGAACAAGTCAAACAACAGAGTGTAGATAACAAACAATTTAAAGAGAATTTCAAACAACTTAGTGAACAGCTCAGACAACAAAATGAAAAATTTGACGACAATTCGAGGCAGCTTAGTGAACAAATTAAAGCTGTTGCCGCGCAGTGTCATGACACTAAGGAACAGTTGCGCGCGGAAATTGAGGCGTGTTCACAAAAAAATAGCGAAGAAATTAAATCTGTTGCGCAAGAATTAAGAGAAATGCAAACAGTCGCAACAGAAACACTCAGAGACGAAATTAGCGGAGTCGCTAAACAATGCTCTGAAAAAGCTGCACAATTACGGGACGAGTTTAAAGCAATGACGGTAGAACTTTCGCGCACTATGGACGCAAAGATAGACGCGAAATTCGAACAGCAGAACACTCAGATTAACGAGCGCTTTAGTCAGCACATACAGAACAGTAATACGCGTTTCCGCAGATTTATTCAAGATCAAAACAAAGTAAAACGACAAGTCATGGAAACAATCACTGCACAGAGACAAGAGGACAAACGTAAAATATTCGCGAAAGCGAAGACGTATGTAGACAATAATATTACTACAGTGTCCGACAAAATTAATACCATAGAACAATTGAACGCGGAATTACAGGATGAAATTTCTGATCTTAAAGCAAAAACAGATACACACACAGTAAATATTCAAACAGTGACAGATAGATTCGAACAACTAGATCTAACACAGGATTGCGATGTCATCAAAGCTGATGTTAAAAAACTGAGCGAAACTACGCGCAAGTTGCAAAAACAGATTAATGCGTCTGATTCTAAAACCGATGATCAGGTTAAAATACTGACTGAAAAATGTGGTGAATTGGCCAGTCGTATTGATGTTATCGAAAATACTAATGACAATAAATCAGACGATACTGCACCGGTTTCTTTTATCCAAACACCTTAATTTCAAAATTTACAGCAGACAATTAATGAAATCGATTCATCTAACAACACGTTACGTCGGAAGTTATCAAATTTACAACAAGAAGTAACAGAAATGAAAAACATTTCAGTTAATAACATAACACAACAGACGCCACTTTATGAACATGTGTCAGACTCACGCAGCGCGTATAATTTGGGCAATCTGCAGAGAGTACGGGACTTAGATTCCGAACAACCACAGTTCAATAGATACTCTTACGATCCTGAACCTGTTCCATTACACAGAGATGATAATTTCGACTATAAACATTTTCTGTCAGTAAGAAAGTTCAAAATATTTAAAAACGATAGAACGCAGATTCACCCACTGGATTGGATTCAACAGTTTAGTTTTGCTCTTCCACCGACTTGGCCTGTAACACATAAACTTGAATTTATTTGCAGTTTTTTGGAAGGCGAACCGGCAACTCGTATGAGACCGATCGCGAGACAGTGTTACTCGGTAGAGGAATTTCAGAATGCTTTTCTGTCAGCGTACTGGTCGAAGACGACACAGCGCGGAATTAAAGACCAACTAATTAGTTTGCCAAACTACGAAAACTCAAATTTTCCCAGTGTAACGCAATTTTTTGAGCACATGGTACAACAAAACCAGTACCTAAGTGAACCGTACAGTGAATCCGCACTTATACAACTATGCATCTCTAAATTACCACGGTCATTACGAGTGTCACTTCTAACGGGCCAGCAAAAAGAAAACATTTCAGCATTCAGAGATCTTTTACAGCTCTTGGAGGTACAGCAATCCGATTATTCTTTTGTAAACAAAAACTTTTCGTGTAACAACCAAGGTCAACAACAGTACTACAATTATGATCAGGGACGTAATTTCAATCGGAAAGATAACAGACGTTTCAGGAACGACAACTACCAGAACGTTAATAACAGGCAAAATTCTAATTATCAATACCGTCAAAATTTTCAGCAACAGGAACAACACTTTGGTAACAATAGAGGTGTTTCACAACAACAACATCAAAACCAGCCGGTTGGCATACCTAACCAACAATGGAATACACAAGGTCAACCAGGCTTTAATGTTTCGCCGCGTGGACGTATAGTCCCTGGTTCAACAAATAGTAACACACGGGAGCAGAGAAACAACTATGTACAAAGAAGACAGTATTTCAATTCCCATCGCAATACACCGTATAGGAATGACTATTACGACAGACGTAAAAACGACGAGCACAATTATCAGCGTACATATAATAACAGTCGGTCTCACCAACAGCAAAATTATTCACAAGAACATATTCTCATGAATGAACCCGACAGTAGATACCATCCAGAGCGTAACACGTCTGGAAGAAGTGATAGGACAGTTCAAATAGTCGAAATGCCACAGAATCCTCCTAATAATAATAACACGTCAGATAGAATCTGACTAGATAATGTACAGGACGCATCTTCCAATAATACAAGCACTACCTTAGACACGCAAAATGTTGTTCACGAAAATGTAATTACTTTTGACGACATCAGAGACACTCTTTTACAGGAAAGACCAGCTATTCAGAAAACCATTTCACATCCTGTTATCGAAATTAAAATTGGTTCATCAAAATTCTCAGCAGTAATTGATTCCGGCTCACCTATATCAGTAATAAATGAGGAGACTTTTAATGAGTGCAACAAAGAGAATACCTATCCGACATTACCTTTAGGCAAAACAAAAGTGAAGGGAGCAGTATCGAGTAAAGGAGTAGACGTTAAATTACAGACGCATTTATCATTTTGTATTGGAGGTCATACTTTTCACTCTAATTTTTGGATTGTGCCTTTATTAACAACAGACGTTATTTTAGGTACGAATTTTCTGGTACAACACGACGCAGTCATTGATTTTCAGAATTCTTATTTAATGTTAAAGGATGAAAATATACAATTGGCCTTAGAATTTCAGCACTCTTTATCTGCGGAAGAACAAACAATTAACCGCACAGAGGTCATTTCCGCAACACGTAACATAGACTGTAATCCCACATTGTTCACGGATACGTACGTACATAACTATAATACTCCAGACGAAGCTGACTACGACGTTATGCAGTTAATTTCTGATAAGGTTAAAGAGAGCAGTGCAACTACAGACGACGAACGAACGCAATTACACAAAATTCTTTTACAGCAAGCTCCAGTTTTTGACAACATTCCTGGTACTATGTCCGGCTTTATGTATGAATTTCAAGTCAAACCGCACGACACATTTAAAGCAAAGCATTATCCCATTCCATATATTCACAGAGAACAGGTTAAAAAAGAGCTGCAAGATATGCTTGATCAGGGAATTATTGAACCAGCAGTTAGTCCGTACATAAACCCGCTACATATTGTTAAGAAAAAAGATGGCTCACTTCGCCTTGTACTTGATTCACGTCATATTAATGACATTATTATTAATGAAACAGATCGACCACAGACACTAGAGGAACTTTTACAGAAA
Source organism: Schistocerca piceifrons (assembly GCF_021461385.2). Classification (NCBI taxonomy): domain Eukaryota; kingdom Metazoa; phylum Arthropoda; class Insecta; order Orthoptera; family Acrididae; genus Schistocerca; species Schistocerca piceifrons. The sequence continues at coordinate 191,134 of NW_025729055.1, forward strand.
TTTCACGGTACAGCTATTTATTCCACATTAGATTTGAAATCGGGATTTTGGCAAATTCAACTTCATCCGAATTGTAGAAAATATACAGCTTTTCTCTGTTTCGGCGACTGTTATCAATTTTGCAAACTACCGTTCGGCTTAACTATTTCTTCTGCAGCTTTTATTCGCGGTTTGAGCACTATACTTCCGACAGAACTTAAAGACAGAATTACGACGTATGTAGACGACATTCTTATCGCAGAAGCTAACTGGTATGAACACAATCTGATTCTTGAACAACTGCTGCAAACTTTTCATGCACAAGGACTTACAGTTAACCTCAGTAAATCGCATTTTGGCAAAACTTCCATAAAATTTCTTGGACACGTAATTTCAGCAGAAGGCATTGCGCCTGATCCAGAAAAACTTCAGGCTCTACGTGACATTAGTGTTCCTACGACGAAGAAGCAATTACGCAGTTTTTTGGGCTTAATTAACTTTTTTCGTAAATTTATTCATCACTCTGCTTTAGACACACCCAGATTATGCCATTTAACAGGTAAAAACAATATTTGGTCTTGGGATAAGCAAGCACACTCTGAATTCATGAACCTGAAGCATGCTTTGTTGAATGCACCACTTTTATCGCACCCTGATCTTACTAGAAATTTTTCCATTGCCACCGACAGTTCCAACACCGCTTTAGGCGTACATATTTTCCAGGAAATAGAAGAAGATGGCTGTATAGTAATTAAAAACATCGCATTTGCAAGTCGCATTTTGTCACCCGCTGAGCGAAATTATTCCGTTACAGAATTAGAAACATTATGTGTTGTATGGGCTTTTACGAGATTTCGGCACTTTCTTTATGGCAGACATACCACCGTCTACACAGACCACAGAGCAATACAATTTTTGCTTTCAGCTAAATTTACTCACGATAGATTAAGCAGATGGAAACTTTATTTGCAAGAATTTAATTTTACGATTGTTCACATTCCCGGCACACAAAATGTTATAGCAGACGCACTATCGCGTTCTCTCAGCAACAATCAGCAAGACGTAGCAACCAACTTCTGCAAAACAAATTTCAGTGTCATGTACATTCAGCAAGTTGCATTTGAAAACTTTATTTCATCGTCATTACAGGACATAGCGCAAGAACAAAATAAAGACAATGTGTGGAAAGAAATTAAACACCTTTGGCTAGATAAGAATAATGTTACGATTAGGAACCACTACACTGTACGCAATGACATTTTGTTTCGCCGCTCTCATCCTGACAGCAACAATTGGTTATTATGCATTCCTGACGAACTGGTCAACAAATTAATTTGGTACACTCATTTAAGCTACGCACATTACGGAGCACGAAAATGTTTTCTTGTACTGAGACAGAACTGTTATTTTGCCAACATGGAAAAACGTATACGACGAGTTTTAACGTCTTGTAAAATTTGCCAGAAAGCTAAATCAGACACCACTTCACATATTCCTCCATTATATCCCATTATACCTGTTAAATTAAGACACATGGCCGCAGTAGATATTTTTGGTCCGATTCCGAGAACTAACAGAGGTTTTTGCTACATCTTTGTCGCTGTTGAGCTCACTTCAAAATTTGTTACTTTCACTCCGTTACGCAAAGCTACTGCTAAAACTGTTTCAAATGCATTTGTAAAACATTTTCTATCTCATGTAGGGCATGTAATGAAAGTAATTTCTGACAATGGATCTCAATTTCGTAGTAGCGTATGGACACGCATGTTACGAGCCAGAAACATTTCTCCGATCTATATATCCAAGTACCACGCTTCTTCGAACCCCTGTGAAAGATTAATGAAAGAAATTGGTAAACTATGTAGAATATACTGCCACAAAAGACATATTGATTGGGATACACACATACTCTCATTCCAAGACGTAATTAATTCCATTCCAAATGAATCCACTATGCTATCTCCGACTGTTATACTGAAAAACGTTGAACCACCGAATAAAATTAAAGAATTAGTAAAACTACCCAAAAGTCGTCGCCTACGACACCACGAAATAATTGACATTGCGCTGAACAACATCAAACGTGCCGCAGAGCGCCGGAGAAGACAGCAAAAACAGGTTTGTACACGCCGCGTCTTTCACGTTGGACAGAAGATACTAGTACGTACACACTATTTATCCAGCAAATTAAAAGGTAAGTGCAGTAAATTTGAACTTCTATACGCAGGTCCATATCGGATTCGCAGCATCCCTCACCCCAATGTTGTACACGTCGAAACTTTGAGAACCAGAAAATCGAAAGGCAATCACCATATCTCAAACATTAAACCGTTTATTGAGTGAAACCACTGTATGATTCAATACACTATGATGTCATTTACTAATGCAATTAATTCACCTGACTAATTACTGATGATTATCGTATTTTTTCTTGGCAAGTGCCCGGCAAGGTAAGGTTAGCACGTCGCTCTTCTTGTCGTTACACATCAGACCGTGCATATTTTTCCAGATGAATTTACACATTTATGACTATTTTTGCAATTATATTTATGTGACTACTTATTGATGATTATCGTGTTTTTTCTTGGCAAGTGCCCGGCAAGGTAAGGTTAGCAGGTCGCTTTTCTTGTCGTTACACATCAGACCGTGCACATTTTCCATTTTTTTGTGTATGTGACTGTACTCCAGTTTTGTTTGTATGGACTATGAAATAGTTAAGATATAACACACACCAGTCGACTTTGACATTTTTTTGCCTTATGACATCTCAACATCGTGACTATTTCACTTTTTTTTTTTTTGCTGCTGCATTGTATTATTCTGTGTATATTTTTGTTTTTGAACACTGTCAATGTTTTTGACATATTACGTTTTCTGTCATGTTATGCTGTAGGGTTAATTATGTTACCATAAACCAGTCATTATCTAGTGGGTATATGATTTAAATGCAGGACATTAATCTTTGTTCATCAATTTCAGAAAGGAATGATGATTCTAAGAAATAAATTTAACATAAATGGGAATTTCACCTGCGGAATAAACGAAAGGAGATGCAATAACTTTATGAGGAAGAGTAAATGGATCAGGATTAACAAACATTAACAAGAATATACTATACTCATCACAGAATAGCAGTCTTAACTAATTTTTTCTTTCAGAATACAAGGTGATTGATGCAGGCTGTCAGAGAGAACTACACATCTTAGTTTTAGTGATGAAATATGCTAGAGATAAGGAATAGTTATGTAATGAGTAATGAAGTGATTTTTTGCAGATGATAATGAATACTGATGAATAATGATGAAGGAAATGGTATTATGAATAATGAAGTTTTTCTTTACAGGTGATGATAATGGTGAAGTTATGATGATATGGATAATGAAGTTTTTTTTTTCTTTACAGATGAGGATAGTGTTGAAGTTATGTATTTATGCTACGTAGTTATTTAAGTATTTGTTGCAGTTTGCTTTGACAGCAGGTGTTATATTGCATAGTAGGATGACGGAAAGTTTTGGAAAGGACAGCTATGGAACATATTTTATACACATTTCGCTACCTGTTAATTCGAAGTTCACTACTTTTCAGCATAGTGTGCGTTTCTTCTTTCAGGTCAATAATCCGTTTTTGTATTTTTTCCAGGAGAAGTTTTTCATGACACTTACTAAACCTGTTAGTTATTATACCTGTTCTAGTACTTGCATTTTTATTTTTTACCCATTTGTGTTTATCACTTCTAAATGTGATCACATGTACTGCCTTGTTACATAATCTTGCTACAGCTGACTCATGACGAATGACGTTACCTATCCTCATTTGCTGCAATAGGTCAAAAGCAAATAGTGTTATGTTTCAGCAATTATTTATCGATCCCAACGCAATGCATTGCTACCAAAAAACTGTATTACCAGTCCCACATAATGTCACTAGTTTATGATAATTCTGAATAATACTGATCAACTCTGAATAGCATGTCACTTGAGTAATGACCTCTTAATGAGACTATATTCAAAATAATGCTTTGTCACTAGCTAATAACTGCCACTGTTTATTGTAATGATACCACTTATAATGCCTGTGATTATTAATGATTTGACTGTAATTAACTGATTTTAATAATGACTTTGTAATGGTCTGAATACTACTGAAGGAGGAACACTGTTTATTGTAATGATACCACTTATAATGCCTGTGATTACTAATGATTTGCCTGTAATTAACTGATTTTAATAATGACTTTGTAATGATCTGAATACTACTGAAGGAGGAACACTGTTTATTGTAATGAGTACTTGTAATGCCCATGATTATTAATGCTATGACTGTAATTAACTGATTTTTAATAATGACTTCGTAATAATCTGAATAATACTGAATGATGATTTTATTCAATACTTGCTGGCCACTGAGTGCCAATAATTAATGTCACTCCACGAATTGTTATTAATTATGCCATTGATTAGCTCTTGTTTCCAATGTTGATACTTTGTAATTTGAAATGAATGTGACTGTTTAATAATGCTTTGTAATTAGGAGAAGGCTAATAATTCTTACTATATTGGAATTTCAAATGATTAATTAACGATGCCATACTTTGTTATTGGAAATGAATGTGACTGTTTCATAATGCTTTGTAATTAGGAAAAGACTAATGATTCTTAATAGATTGGAATGACACATAATTAATTAACTATGGTACTGTTTAATAATGCTTTGTAATTAATTAAGGCTAATAATTCTTACTATATTGAAATGACAAATGATTAATTAATTAACTGTAATTAGACAAATGATTAATTAACGACAAATGATTAATTAACTGTAATTATACAAATGATTAATTAACTGTAATTAGACAAATGATTAATTAATGACAAATGATTAATTAACTGTAATTAGGAAAAGGCTAATGATTCTTAATTATACTCTGTAACTGGAAAAGAATGCGATTATTTAATAATGCTTTGTAACTAGGAAAAGAAGATTACTGATTCTATGTAAAACAATTAATGAACATTTTTCTGTAATACTACATACATGGTACAGAAATGTTCAATAACTGGGCTATGAATGCCGCACACTACTACTGTAATTGACAATATTATGTGACTTAATGTCCTTCACCTTATGAGCTAACTACCCTGAATTACTGCAATGTCCATTTGTCCTGTTTATCCTAGTGATCATGGAGCACTATCTTTGGTTTTGCACTAATTCTACGTTGGTGTGCCTTGTAAGAGTGTGGTGTTGACACGACATGCTGTCCACCACCATGAGCGATGAAGACATTATTATGGTCCCACTGTTTGGTGTACGTAATGTACTGCCTAAATGACAACATGGAACATTACTACGACAGTTCAGTGTCTTGGCTACACTGATAAATTCTGATGGGAAAAGAACTTCAAGTTGTGTCACTTGGTGTTGTACTTCTGTGGAAAGATATGGACTTTCAGAGCAGCTGTGTGCAATCTAAAGTGCTACAACCATGATGCAATCCTTCCCTTTCCTATCCTGATTCTTGTCACATAAAAAAAAAAATTTTTTGGTAACATCATTTATATTCATAGGTTATACATTTTTCGATTCGCTGAACTCCAATGCGAGTACACTTATGTCACTTGTCAACATAATATTTTTTGCCAGTCTGTTTATTTGTTCTGAATATGCTAAAGAATTTTTCAGTGCCTGTGCACTTTATCTGTCAAAAAAAATTGTATATACTTTTCTGATTTGCTACTATGTTTTGTACTCAGATTTTGTCTTTGTCTGATATATTTTGTACTTAGTGCGTGTGCACAACATTTACTTTATGTACTACATCTAATTATTCTTGCCAGTCTGTTTATTTGTTCTGCATATGCTAAAGAATTTTTTCAGTGCATGTGCACTTTATTATCTGTCAAATAATTTGTATATACTTTTTTCTGATTTGCTACTATGTTTAGTATTCACATTTTGTCTTTGTCTGATATATTTTGTACTTAGTGCATGTGCACAACATTTAAATATTCTGTAAGTTGTAGAATTTTGTTAATTAAAGAAAAATTTTGCCGCGCTTGGCAAGTCCAAATGACTCACCATCGCTGCCAAATTTTTGCCCCCCCAGTGGAGGGTTATGAAACACGTATGTAACGCAGCAGCGATGGCGAGGCATTGTAGCATCTGTGACCAGAGAGTATGCGCTTGACCGCGCGAGTGTTGCGAGCGGTTCTCAGTAGCAGTCAGTCAGTCGTTGCGAGTCGGTCAGCAGTCGTTGCGAGTCTGTAGCTCTGTCTAGTTGAGAGCAGTACTCAGTCTGTAGTCGTCATGCAGAGCGGTCGGTCAGTAGTAGCAGCCCAGTGCGGTTGTGTGATGTAGGCGGTCGGCAACACTGGTCAAGATGAGGAATAAGGTATACTGTTAATTAATATAATCATTAGATAATGAAAAATTTTATTTATTGTAATTATTCTCCAACAAGTCTCCCAATAATAACTTTTTTATTTCAAAAGCATTTTCTCAAAAATTTAATTTTTTATTGAACTCAAGATTTCGTTGCACTTCCCATTTCACTCCACTTCTTTAAAAGAAAATTTTTAGTAAAATCACAAAAAAAAAGAGAATATTATTATTCGTAATGCAGTTCCTTCAAGCGGTGCGCAACAAGAGCAGATATGTGACATCCATTTATTCTGAGGTAAGACTTTAATTCTGATTGTTTTACACAGGGCCAAAGACCGATATTTCGGTTTAATTGAATTTTTTGTCACTGAATGGACTTTAATTTTTTGAAGGATTTATATTTGAGTCAGATTGCGAATTTCACACGTTTTGGTTGCCATTGTCAACACATTTTTGTGGGCGAGGTTACACTTGGCCCCCATTTCTATTAAGTATTGTCCATTTTCTTTCTTTTAAAATTACGGTGGGGAGGTTACAACATCTCGATCCATGAGTCAACAGATGGGGACGTTTACAAGACAACAACCATCTGCACGAACAGTTCGACGACGTTTGCGGCAGCATGGACTATCAGCTCGGAAACCATGGCTGCGGTTACCCTTGACGCTGCATCACAGACAGGAGCGCCTGCGATGGTGTACTCAACGACGAACCTGGGTGCACGAATGGTAAAACGTCATTTTTCCGAATGAATCCAGGTTCTGTTTACAATATCATGATGATCGCATCCGTGTTTGGCGACATCGCGGTGAACGCACATTGGAAGCGTGTATTCGTCATCGCCATACTGGCGTATCACCCGGCGTGATGGTATGGGGTGCCATTGGTTACACGTCTCGGTCACCTCTTGTTCGCACTGACGGCGCTTTGAACAGTGAACGTTACATTTCAGATGTGTTACGACCCGTGGCTCTACCCTTCATTCGATCCCTGCGAAACCCTACATTTCAGCAGGATAACGCACGACCGCATGTTGCAGGTCATGTACGGGCCTTTCTGGATACAGAAAATGTTCGACTGCTGACCTGGCCAGCACATTCTCCAGATCTCTCACCAATTGAAAACGTCTGGTCAATGTTGGCCGAGCAACTATCTCATCACAATACGCCAGTCACTACTCTTGATGAACTGTGGTATCGTGTTGAAGCTGCATGGGCAGCTGTACCTGTACACGCCGTCCAAGCTCTGTTTGACTCAATGCCCAGGGTACGAAGGCTGTTATTACGGCCAGAGGTGGTTGTTCGGGGTACTGATTTCTCAGGATCTATGCACTCAAATTGCGTGAAAATATAATCACATGTCAGTTCTAGTATAATATATTTGTCCAATGAATACCCATTTATCATCTGCATTTCTTCTTGGAGTAGCAATTTTAATTGCCAGTAGTGAATTAACAGTTATGGTGCGTCCTTTTGAAATAATAACAGTTTCCTTACTTTTTCCATGTATCTCGTTTTCATTTGACTGCCCCATATAGTTACTTACAGCTTGCCAAGAACATAAATCAAGCGTGTACAACACGATGGAGAGTGTAAGTACATAACATCCACTTCTACTGCTCTTGGGGAAAAAGTGAACAAACAAAAATATTTTTACCAAGGCATAAAGCTTATAGAAACAGGCCAACCTGCACAACTCCATTTTGAAAATTAATGATATTTCAGATGATCAATGAAAACAACATAAAAATACACATGTTTTAGTCTTAACATACAAATCTAACAAAAATTTGTGTACAATATTTTACAGAAAAAGAACGAGACGCTCCGAAGGTGTCACATACGTGTCGAATCATGTTTGAGTGTTGAATAAAACAAGGAAAAACGTTGTGTTTTGCAGAAGATAGAGTTTTAAAAACCCAAGTTTACATTTGGCGTATTTTTAAGTTACGATTAATTTTACTCTTTTATTCAGATAAATATTTTTCCAGATTGTGGGGTACGTTATAAATTTTACATACGTATGGGTCCACCAACACTAATGTACAGGCACAAACACACAACCTTGCTCTTGCATAAAGTACAGAAAATTTACCAGTAATACTGCAGTAAACATATAACAAAAATTTGCAATACTTGCAGTGGCAGTTTTTTCACTTCCTTGTTTCAGTAGGTGCAGCGAGGTGATAAAAATGTCACTTAGGTTTACTAAAAGGTGACAATCATGAAATAATTTTTACTTAACATAGAAGACTATTTGTAGCGTAAGTTTTAAAAGCTTATGTCCTTACTCAAACGACATGGAATTGTTCTTTTTCCCTTGTATCACTTTCTTGAATATTACAATATTTAGTTATGTATTTTAAAGTCTTTCTAACGTAGTTACAGGTTTCTAGTAAACAGACTCAGGGGATTGGAAGGATCGACAATTTTTGAAAGAATCCCTTGCAATAACCTGTGTGTCCAGTATGTTGCTTTGCTCTTGCGGTTATTTTCTAAGTTAACACAATGACAAAACCAGGTGGCGTACTATCCCAGAATATGTTTCCCTACAGAAGGACGCGGTAGAACTGGGCTAAGATGACAATTCGAACAGTGTGAAAACTTGTTTTAACAAAAAGTAAACCTAGACTCTGTAACACCCTAAGAAACCCGAAAACCCAAATAAGAATGTCATGATAATTTAAAGTAGGGAACAGTGTTATCCTGACAGGTACGACAACTTTGACAATAATATAACACCTTAAAGTTTTGATGGACACCAGTTTCAATAATAATTGAGTATGTCATGATATAAAGCTGGAAAGAAAGTAAGGTTATTTTTAATTAGCTATCAAATATCTTAGTAATAAATCAGTACGATGAAAGTTAAGTCCAAAGTAATATGTCGGTCAGAGATAACATTTATTGTGAAAGAGAGTTGTAAACGCGGCGAAAAGGAAATTCAATGCGTCTACAATGCTCGATCATGGAAAAGTTAGTCGCTTGCTAGCTTGCTTGCTATCTTGTCGAGAGAGAGCACCGTTTGTTATAGTACTACAAACGAAACGCTACGAGATTGTTTCTTTTTTAAAAAAAAGTAATATTGTGTGATAGAGATACGCGGACTTTGTTCTCAGTTATTCTGACTTGAGAACTTGAATTGAAGTGATATTCTGATAGTGTACGGCGAGTTAATGAACTCGAATTATTGAAGATATTATTGTTGGACTCAACCTTCATAAAAGTGAACAGTTACATGAAGAATGGACATAGTATCGAAGACTGCAATAACTGATTAGCCTTGAGTATGAAACATTAATACGACCACACGAAGATAATACAAATATGCCGATTGTAAAAGTTGTCGTAATTGTCACGATCACCGAACTGAAAAGAATCGTAATTGATCGGATCCATCACGTGCGTGTGATGTGACGATTAAAAACTAAGTGCTAAGAAGGAAAAATAAAATTGTTCGTCAGTAATGGAAATCTCACGTGTTGGTTCCATCATTAATTGAACTGTGTCATAGTTGATAATCAAAATTAATTAACTGTGAACATTCTAATTGAAAGAGTGACTTGATGAACATTGAGCATTGAAAGGATTGTCTTACCGAAATTATATCACGACGCACGAAAGCAAGATAGCATTATAGATTATCTCTGGATTTGCGTCGTGCCGTAGTGAACAATTCTGCGTAGCAACGTAACAACTACTACTGATACTGAACCGCATATGAATTTTTCCTCGCTTCAGTGGTGTGGAACGACTTCGGTGATGAATGATTCACTCAATACTGCAGTAGCTAACTAACTGGGCATAGCAAATCATCACAAAACCGTAATAGACAATTAAAATCAGCAGTTCGCATCGCTGAGAAGACTGTGCGGACTCGCAAACAGACTTTCATACATTACGAGAGGAACAATTTTCTTTAGTGATTTTCAGGTGCTGTTTCACGTTATCCGACGGGGACAACCATCACTGCGCGTCGCGTCTCCATTCCACCGACCGAGCTGTAGCAGCAGCGGCTCAACACCCACAGCGACATCAGAAAGGGGAGAGGGGACGTCACAACTGCTACGTATTTTATTTAGTGTTGCATTTTTTTACTTATGTGTGTCTGCTACTTGAAAAGAATTTGAAGCATAATGCCTAAAACTTTTAGTTTGCAGAGATAGCGTAATTCCGATGGAGTTTGTCACACTGGTGTTGCATGCGTCAAATTTTATGCAGAAATTAAAGAATGTGGTTTTTTGTGTTTATTAGTAACTTATCCTCCTCAAACCATCCATTTAGCTTGGCTGTAGATTTTTTACACAGCTACTCATAACTGATTTTGAATGCTTGCTGTAAAAAGGATTCTTGCACCGTCTACAAAAAAGGTAGTTGTTTGTGACTCAGTGCTCAGATCTAAGACATTTGCGTATAGTGGGAAGAGAATTTACATCCATTAGGAACTCCTCTTTTTTTAATTTCTGCGTCTGGGAAAAATGTCCTAGTATTTTCCTTTATTCCGTGTGTTATTCGTATTTTATGTTTCCTGTTTGTCAAACGAATCTGTGACAAATGCATAAATATCGACGAAAACTCTTAAATTGTTGTATTGTTCAGTTGACAGTGTGACTTTTCTTGTTGAACACTAGGTCACATGCGTTCCTTGAACTTGACGACTGCGTGTAGCCCGCAACTTGAGCGGCCCGCGGCTTTCTGAGCGAGCACGTGGGTAACGCCTGGCGACTCCTCTGCCACCACAACATCGCCACCCATTACACATTACCAGGGCTCTGCAGCTCAGCGCTCCCACTTCTTCCACGGGCGAATGCTAATTTCTCACTTCACTTAAAAGCCATGAATTTACTACCAGACGTACGACACCAGTACTGAAGCACAGAATATATCATCTCCTTCACAACTGGGAGTAAAGAAGGTATGTTCTTCTGGTCTTCAGTTCGATGGCTGGTTTGATGCAGCTGTAAACGCTACGCCTCTCTCCATCTCCGCATAAGAACCACAATCTGCATATGAATCTGCTTACTGTAGTCAAACCTTGCGGTCTCCCTCTACAATTTTCTCCTCCATCACCAAACTGGCGATTCATTGATGCCTCATGATGTGTCCTATCAACCGATCCCTTCTCTTAGTCAAATTATGCCTAAAATTTCTTTTCTCCCAAATTCAGTTCAGCACCTCCTTACTAACAAGGGAACCTCCCCATCGCACCCCCCTCAGATTTAGTTATAAGTTGGCACAGTGGATAGGCCTTGATAAACTGAACACAGATCAATTGAGAAAACAGGAGGAAGTTGTGTGGAACTGTGAAAAAATAAGCAAAATATACGAACTGAGTAGTCCACGGGTCGCATAGGCAACATCATGGACAAAGTGAGCTCAGGAGCGTCGTGGTTCCGTGGTAGCGTGAGCAGCTGCTGAAGGAGAGGTCCTTGGTTCAAGGCTTCCCACGAGTGAAAATTTTCTTTTCTTTATTTTTGCATAGTTATTATCTGTCCGTTCGTTCATTGTCGTCTTTGTTCACTGTAATAAGTTTAGTGTCTGTGTTTTGCGACCGCATCGCAAAACCGTGCGATTAGTAGACGAAAGGACGTGCCTCTCCAATGGGAACCGAAAACATTTGATCGCAAGGTCATAGGTCAACCGATTCCTCCACAGGAAAACACATCTGATATATTCTATACGACACTGGTGACGGCATGTGCGTCACATGACAGGAATATGTTGTCGACCCACCTAACTTGTACGCTTGGCGAAGGGGTAAAAAGATTCTTCTCCCTTGCCCGATTTAGGTTTTCTTGTGGATGTGATAATCACTCACAAAAAAGTGATGAAAACATAAGAGTTTGTCACATAAACTGAAAATAAAAAAATAAACTTTTCACTCGATGGAAGATTTGAACCTAGGACCTTTCGTTCCGCAGCTGCTCACGTTACCACGAGACCACGGTGCTCCTGCGTTCCCAGAGTCCTTGACGTTGCCTATGCGACCCGTGGACTATTCAGTTTGTATATTTTGCTAATTTTTTCACAGTTCCACACAACTTCTTCCTGTTTTCTCAATTGATCTGTGTTCAGTTTTTCAAGGCCTATCCCTGTGCCAACTTATAACTAAATCTGAGGGGGGTGCGATGGGGAGGTTCCCTTGTAAGAAACTTCCTGGCAGATTAAAACTGTGTGCCCGACCGAGACTCGAACTCGGGACCTTTGCCTTTCGCGGGCAAGTGCTCTACCAACTGAGCTACCGAAGCACGACTCAAGCCCGGTACTCACAGCTTTACTTCTGCCAGTATCTCGTCTCCCACCTTCCAAACTTTACAGAAGCTCTCCTGCGAACCTTACTAGCTTCCCGATCTAGCCATCTCGTCTTCAGTATTATCCTGTTGCACCACATTTCAAAAGTTTCTGTTCTCTTCTTGACGGAACCGTTTATCATCCACGTTTCATCTCCGTCCAAGGCCACAAACAGACAAACATCATCAGAGGAACCTTTCATAACAATTAAAATTGTGATGTCGTCAGTCATAAGACCACACCGCCGCCTGAGAGATCGATCCGCCGGATGCGATTGTATCGATAAACGGAACAGAAGAACGGCTGTGCTAGCCAAAGAGTACACAGCCAGTCGCAGTACTCATGCTCGCCGCGGGGCGCCGCTAGGACACTTCATGTGCGGCAGGAGAGTACAGTTGTGCCAGTCTACAGTCCGTAGCCGCGCTTAGTGGTCAGCCAGCGCCGAAGTTAGTCATCGTCTGCAGCTCAGTCATCGCTGCCATCAAGTCTTTGTAGCCCAGTTCCAACTTAGTCTTCAAATTCACCGGATTCGACATTCAAGATTACGAGAGATAAATTCGTCACTGCACGATTTGTGACTTGTAAATTATGTCATTCTACAGACGCTTAGTCTAGTCGCGTCTTCTATAATTGTCAACCAACAGCCCATGCACTACAACAGAGTTAAGTAATAAATACTTTCTTATTTTGAACTCCTGCTAATTAATTGTGTTTTCTTGTTGTAGCTACCAAGCAGTCTTGGCATAGTAGAACCCACGTTTCCATCTCTTTGGCTACCTCATATTTGCTTCCTCAAGTTGATGGACTCGGTTATGGTGGAAGATCGAGAGCCATCAAAAATTATATTCGACTTTAACCAGCTGCTCTTTTTGAAATGCTTTATTTGCTACGGCCAGTCTGCATTTCATTTCCTCAGAACTTCGACCAATGTCAGATACTTTGCTGCACGAATAGTAAAACTTATCTACTACTTTGAGCGTCTCATTTCCCAATACGCACTAAGACAAAACAAAACGACGCACCACGAAGGAATTGCCTGAATGGGACAAAAATCGGTAGATAAAAATGTAAATGTCGTGTGACTAGGGCCTCCCTTCGGGTAGATCGTTCGCCGGGTGCAAGTCTACCGATTTTGACGCCACTTCGGCGACTTACGCGTCGTTGGGGATGAAATGATGATGATTAGGACAACACAACACCCAGTCCCCGAGAAGAGAAAATCTCCGACCCAGCCGGGAACCCAGTGCCTTAGGAGTGACATTCTGTCGCGCTGACCACGCAGCTACCGGGGGCGGACAATCGGTAGATGTGATGCACTTGTACAGACAAACAAATGATCACAACTTCAGAAAAACAAATTTGGATGAGTTATTCAAGAGCTTCACAAATTGGGCAAGTCAATAACCCGTTGGTGGAGGAGAAGGAGATTACTGTTTAACGTCCCGTCGACAACGAGGTCATTAGAGACGGAGCACAAGCTCGGATGAGGGAAGGATGGGGAAGGAAATCGGCCGTGCCCTTTCTTAGGAACCATCCCGGCATTTGCCTGAAGCGATTTGGGGAAATCACGGAAAACCTAAATCAGGATGGCCGGACCCGGGATTGAACCGTCGTCCTCCCGAATGCGAGTCCAGTGTGCTAACCACTGCGCCAACTCGCTCGGTAAACTCGTTAGTCCACCTCTAGTCCTTTTTCAAGCAGTTATTCGGCTTGGCATTAATGGACAGAGTTGTTGGATGTCCTCCTGAGGGATATCGTGTCAAATTCTAATTTGAGCGTTGGACTGTCAAAATTCCAAGATGATGGGAAGGCCCTGCCCATAATGCTCAGAACGTTCTCAATTGGGGAGAGATCTGGCAACCTTGTTGTCCGAGGCAGGGTTTGACAAGCACGAAGACAAAACTAAAGAAACTCTCGCCGTGTGCGGAAGAGCATTTACCTTGCTGAAATGTAAGTCCAAGACCATTTGACGTGAAGGGCAACAAAACGGGGCGTAGAATGTCATCATGAACCGCTGTACTGTAAAGGTGCCACGGATGACAACCAAAGGTATCCTGCTATGAAAAGGAATGGTACCCCAGAAAATCACTCCTGGGTGTCAGGCGAAGGACAGTTTTGTTTCCCACCGCTGCCTAGGACGTATCCAGACATATTTTCGGAGGTCGTCTGGGCCTGTAATCTCACTGACTGGAGTAGAATCGTCTTCAGAGATGAGTCCCGTTTCGAACTGAGGTCTGACGACCAGAAAAGACATGTCTGGAGACGCCCCGGACAGCGGTAGGAGCCCGCATCTCGTGGTCGTGCGGTAGCGTTCTCGCTTCCCACGCCCGGGTTCCCGGGTTCGATTCCCGGCGGGGTCAGGGATTTTCTCTGCCTCGTGATGGCTGGGTGTTGTGTGATGTCCTTAGGTTAGTTACGTTTAAGTAGTTCTAAGTTCTAGGGGACTGATGACCATAGATGTTAAGTCCCATAGTGCTCAGAGCCATTTGAACCAGCGGTAGGACACTAGCCTAACTGTCGTCGGCCGTTCGGCCTGACAACCAGAAAAGATGGTCTGGGGTGCCATTTGATCCCAGAGCAAGACCCCTTTCGTTGTCTTCCGCAGCAACCTTACAGCACAGCGGTACGTGAAGATACTCTACGCCCCATTTCGTTGCTCTTCATGGCAAGTCGTCCTGGACTTACATTCCAGCACGATAATGCTTTGAAGGAAAACAAAACGAGGAGAAGAGTATCTCTCCTCAACTGAGAATGTTTGGAGCATTATTGCCAGAATCCTTCAACACGCTCGGAATCTTCATGATCCAAGGCGTCAGTCGGACAGAATTTGGCACGATATCCCGCAGGAGGACATCAAACAGCTATAAATCAATGCCAAGCCGAATAACTACTTGCATAAGGGCCAAATGTGGATCAACGTTATTGGCTTGCTGAATCTGTAAAGCTCTTTCTCTTGAATAAATCATCCAGTTTTTTCTGAAATTGTACAAGTTTATTTGTCTGTACATGCACATCATATCTACCGATTTCCGCTCCATCCGGGTAATTCTTTCGTGGTACGTGTTTCTTTTAGAGTGTATAAGGGGCAGTCGAATGAAATGAGACAGACGGAAAAAGCTAAGTCGCCCCTACATTACAGGGTGATTCAAAAAGAATACCACAACTTTAAAAATGTGTATTTAATGAAAGAAACATAATATAACCTTCTGTTATACATAATTACAAAGAGTATTTAAAAAGGTTTTTTTTTCACTCAAAAACAAGTTCAGAGATGTTCAATATGGCCCCCTCCAGACACTCGAGCAATATCAACCCGATACTCCAACTCGTTCCACACTCTCTGTAGCATATCAGGCGTAACAGTTTGGATAGCTGCTGTTATTTCTCGTTTCAAATCATCAATGGTGGCTGGGAGAGGTGGCCGAAACACCATATCCTTAACATACCCCCATAAGAAAAAATCGCAGGGGGTAAGATCAGGGCTTCTTGGAGGCCAGTGATGAAGTGCTCTGTCACGGGATGCCTGGCGGCCGATCCATCGCCTCGGGTAGTTGATGTTCAGGTAGTTACGGACAGATAAGTGCCAATGTGGTGGCGCTCCACCTTCCTGAAATATGAATTGTTGTGCTTCTCGTTCGAGCTGAGGGAACAGCCAATTCTCTAACATCTCCAGATACTGTAGTCCAGTTACAGTAGCACCTTCGAAGAAAAAGGGACCAAAAACTTTATTGGCTGAAATGGCGAACAAATGTACAACTAAATGAAACTTTATAGCTCCCTTAATTCGCCGACAGATAGTGCTTAGCTCTGCCTTTTGTCGTTGCAGAGTTTGAAATTCCTAAAGTTGTGGTATTCTTTTTGAATCACCCTGTATTTCAAAAGCAATCTTCATAAATGTTAACGCGTTTATCCTACTGTGAGCCAAGACTGTCAGCATCCTCATGGCAGAATGTCTGCGGTTGTCTACGGAACTATGATTCCAGCCAGGCGTGCGCTTCTTCGTTCGAAGCAAATCGACGTCCACGAATGTCTTCCATCAGGGTTCCAAACATATCGGACTGTGGGAGTGTAAGTGCTTCCTAGCGGAACTTCTTCAGCCTAGTCAAAGCAACCTCGGCAACATGTGGCCCCGCCAGTCAGGCAAAAATCGGAAGATCTGGAAATGGAAATGTCGTGTGGCTAGGGCCTCCCGTCGGGTAGACCGTTCGCCTGGTGCAGGTCTTTCGATTTGACGCCACTTCGGCGACCTGCGCGTCGATGGGGATGAAACGATGATGATTAGGACAACACAACACCCAGTCCCTGTGCGGAGAAAATCTCCGACCCACCCGGGAATCGAACCCGGGCCCTTAGGATTGACAGTCTGTCACGCTGACCACTCAGCTACCAGGGCGGACACCGGAAGTTGTAAAAGCATGCTCCGGCACCCGCTCGCCAATCTTGGAGGTTCTACAATGCCGTAACGTAGTAGCAGCAAGAACCACATTGTTTACTATGAGCGAGCTGTGTAGGCGCCAACTGTCTGTTCGGTAAAAGTCGTTTCTTCATTATGCTACTTGAACGAAATGATACTGTGACCACAGCGTTTTTGTTTACAGTTGCTGACCGGGGGAGGGAGGGGGGGGGGGGGAAGAATCTTTTTCGTAGGCTAAACACAGGAACATGGGTAGGAGAACTCACATTCCGCTCCCGGTTATTTCTTAAACTGTCTTCGTTTTCTTTTCGGCAAGTTTAGTCACCCTCTCTGTGTCTGCGCCCTGAGCGAGGGCCAATCTCGCGCTGTACGGCCCTGGATGCATTTCACGCCAGCTCGACGTTTGTCGCATGTCGTCTTTATGGTGTTGCATTTTTAATGACTAGAACAGCAATAAACAAGACAAAAAATTGATTAAGATGAATGCTCGCGAAAACCGTACGTGTTCGAATCCCAATCAGGCGCAAATGATGATTTGTCGCGATATATTGTTGTTGTTGTTTTTTGGGAAGGAGACCAGACAGCGTGGTCATCGGTCTCATCGGATTAGGGAAGGATGGGGAAGGAAGTCGGCCGTGCCCTTTCAGAGGAACCATCCCGGCATTTGCCTGGAGTGATTTAGGGAAAGCACGGAAAACCTAAATCAGGATGGCCGGACGCGGGATTGAACCGTCGTCCTCCCGAATGCGGTCGCGATATATTCATTACATTATAGGTTCAACAAGTATGAACAGGTTTCACTGCCGTTATGTCGTATCTCCCAGTAAACAGAATATACAGAAAACACGTTGCCTCATATACAGAAAACTTTCTTTGGCACAGTGAATAAACCTCTTGATGTTGAACATTCACTTAAAGCGGGAAAGAGGTCCCTACGTATTATCAGCGTAGCGCATATCAAGAGGTACTATTTGCGTCCACAAGAGGGGGGGGGGGGGGTGTGGAGGAGGGGGCCACATGCCCTCTCCTAGTTTCTAGGTGCAAGATTTTCTATTCATTACGGAATTCCCGCACATTTCTAGCAATGATTATCAGTGACTCTACCGTACTACAGGTGTAACACAGCTGAGCACGACGCATACAGGGTGTTACAAAAAGATACGGCCAAACTTTCAGGAAACATTCCTCACACACAAATAAAGAAAAGATATTATGTGGACGTGTGTCCGGAAATGCTTAATTTCCATGTTAGAGCTCATTTCAGTTTCGTCAGTATGTACTGTACTTCCTCGATTCACCGCCAGTTGGCCCAATTGAAGGAAGGTAATCAAGGTTTACAAATGCGGAGTTGGCAGATGCCCATTTGATGTATGGATTAGCACGGGGCAATAGCCGTGGCGCGGTACGTTTGTATCGAGACAGATTTCCAGAACGAAGGTGTCCCGACAGGAAGACGTTTGAAGCAATTGATCGGCGTCTTAGGGAGCACGGAACATTCCAGCTTATGACTTGCGACTGGGGAAGACCTAGAACGACGAGGACACCTGCAATGGACGAGGCAATTCTTCGTGCAGTTGACGATAACCCTAATGTCAGCGTCAGAGAAGTTGCTGCTGTACAAGGTAACGTTGACCACGTCACTGTATGGAGAGTGCTACGGGAGAACCAGTTGTTTCCGTACCATGTACAGCGTGCGCAGGCACTATCAGAAGCTGATTGGCCTCCACGGGTACACTTCTGCGAATGGTTCATCCAACAATGTGTCAATCCTCATTTCAGTGCAAATGTTCTCTTTACGGATGAGGCTTCATTCCAACGTGATCAAATTGTAAATTTTCACAATCAACATGTGTGGGCTGACGAGAATCCGCACGCAATTGTGCAATCACGTCATCAACACAGATTTTCTGTGAACGTTTGGGCAGGCATTGTTGGTGATGTCTCGATTGGGCCCCATGTTCTTCCACCTACGCTCAATGGAGCGCGTTATCATGATTTCATACGGGATATTCTACCTGTGCTGCTAGAACATGTGCCTTTACAAGTACGACACAACATGTGGTTCATGCACGATGGAGCTCCTGCACATTTCAGTCGAAGTGTTCGTACGCTTCTCAACAACATATTCGGTGACCGATGGATTGGTAAAGGCGGACCAATTCCATGGCCTCCACGCTCTCCTGACCTCAACACTCCTGACTTTCATTTATGGGGGCATTTGAAAGCTCTTGTCTACGCAACCCCGGTACCAAATGTAGAGACTCTTCGTGCTCGTATTGTGGACGGCGGTGATACATTACGCCATTCTCCAGGGCTGCATCAGCGCATCAGGGATTCCATGCGACGGAGGGTGGATGCATGTATCCTCGCTGACGGGGGACATTTTGAACATTTCCTGTAACAATGTGTTTGAAGTCACGCTGGTACGTTTTGTTGCTGTGTGTTTCCATTACATGATTAATGTGATTTGAAGAGAAGTAATAAAATGAGCTCTAACATGGAAAGTAAGCGTTTCCGAACACATGTCCACATAACATACTTTCTTTCTTTGTGTGTGAGGAATGTTTCTTGAAAGTTTGGCCGTACCTTTTTGTAACACCCTGTATACTGTGACACTAGCACAAACTATACACTGATTAATGATATAAGAGCACAAATGTCTATTCGTGACTGAGGGCAGTACACTGAACAACATTACATCAGTATTTACGTCATTTCCAGAGCAATAATGATTACAAGTCATATGGCTTTAGGTTGGTTAGTATGTCCAGGAGGCCCTCCTTACCAGGACAAAGAAAACTGGCGTTCTACGGATCGGAGCGTGGAATGTCAGCTCCCTTAATCGAGTAGGTAGGTTAGAAAATTTAAAAAGGGAAATGGATAAGTTTAAGATAGATATAGTGGGAATTAGCGAAGTTCGGTGGCAGGAGGACCAAGACTCTTGGTCAGGTGAATACAGGGTTATAAATACAAAATCAAATAGGGGTAATGCAGGAATAGCTTTAATAACGAATAAAAACTAGGAGTGCGGGTAAGCTACTACGAACAGCATAGTGAACGCATTACTGTGGGCAAGATAGACACGAAACCCACGCCTACCACAGTAGTACAAGTTTATTTGCCAACTAGCCCCGCAGATGACGAAGATATTGAAGGAATGTATAATGAGATAAAAGAAATTATTCAGATAGTGAAGGGAGACGAAAATTGAATAGTCATTGGGGACTGGAATTCGATAGTAGGAAAAGGAAGAGAAGGAAACGTAGTAGGTGAATATGGATTGGGGCTAAGAAATGAAAGAGGAAGCCGCCTGGTAGAATTTTGCACACAGCTAACACTTGGTTCAAGAATCATGAAAGAAGGTTGTATACATGGAAGAACCCTGGAGATACTAAAAGGTTTCAGATAGATTATATAATGCTAAGACAGAGATTTAGGAACCAGATTTTAAACTGTAAGACATTTCCAGGGGGAGATGTGGACTCTGACCACAATCTATTGGTTATTAACTGTAGATTAAAACTGTAGAAACTGCAAAAAGGTGGGAATCTAAGGAGATGGGGCCTGGATAAACTGACTAAACCAGAGGTTGTACAGAGTTTCAGGGAGAGCATAAGGGAACAATTGACAGGAATGTGGGGAAGAAATGCCGTAGAAGAAGAATGGGTAGCTTTGAGGGATGAAGTAGTGAAGGCAGCAGACGATCAAGTATGTAAAAACACGAGGGCTAGTAGTAATCCTTGGGCAACAGAATAAATATTGAATTAAATTGATGAAAGGAGAAAATTTAAAAATTCAGTAAATGAAGCAGGCAAAAAGGAATACAAACATCTAAAAAATGAGATCGACAGGAAGTGCAAAATGGCTAAGCAGGGATGGCTAGAGGACAAATGTAAGAATGTAGAGGCGTATCTCACTAGGGGTAAGATAGATGCTGCCTACAGGAAAATTAAAGAGACCTTTGGAGAAAAGAGAACCACTTGTATGAATATTAAGAACTCCGATGGGAAACCAGTTCTCAGCAAA
Organism: Schistocerca piceifrons; assembly: GCF_021461385.2. Taxonomy (NCBI): domain Eukaryota; kingdom Metazoa; phylum Arthropoda; class Insecta; order Orthoptera; family Acrididae; genus Schistocerca; species Schistocerca piceifrons. Next base: position 212,224 of record NW_025729055.1, read on the forward strand.
AAAGGAATAGCAGGAAGGTGAAAGGAGAATATAGAGGGTCTACACAAGGGAGATCTACTTGTGGGCAATATTATGCAAATGGAAGAGGACGTAGATGAAGATGAAATAGGAGATTTGATATTGTGTGAGGAATTTGACAGAGCACTGGAAGACCTAAGTCGAAACAAGGCCTCGGGAGTAGACAACAATCCATTAGAACTACTGATAGCCTTGGGTGAGCCAGCCCGGACAAAACTCTACAATCTGGCAAGCAAGATGTATGAGACAGGTGAAATACGTTCAGACCTCAAGAAGAATGTTATAACTCGAATTTCAAAGAAAGCAGGTGTTGACGGGTGCGAAAATTACTGAACTATTAGTTTAATAAGTCACAGCTGCAAAATACTGACACGAATTCTTTACAGACGAATGGAAAAATTGGAGAAGCCACCTTGGAGAAGATCAGTTTGGATTCCGTAGAAATATTGGAACACGTGAGGCAATACTGACCCTACGACTTATCTTAGAAAGTAGATTAAGGAAAGGCAAACCTACGTTTCTAGCATTTGTAGACATAGATAAAGCTTTTGACAATGTTGACTGGAATACTCCGTTTCAAAGGTGGCAGGTGTCAAACACAGGGAGCGATGTTATTCAATTTGTATATTGAGCAAGCAGTAAAGGAAACAAAAGAATAATTTGGAGTAGGAAATACTGTTCTGTAATTAAGCTTTTTAAAATCCATGGAGCAGAAATAAAAACTTTGAGGTTCACCGATGACATTGTAATTCTATCAGAGACAGCAAAGGACCTGGAAGAGCAGCTGAACGGAATGGATACTGTCTTGAAAGGAGGATATAAGATGAACACCAAAAAAAGCAAAACGAGGATAATGGACTGTAGTAGAATTAAATCAGGTGATGCCGGGGGAGCTAGATTAGGAAATAAGTTTTGCTATTTGGGGAGCAAAGTAACTGATGACGGTCGAAGTAGAGAGGACATAAAATGTAGACTGGCTATGGCAAGGAAAGCGTTTTTGAAGATGAGAAATTTGTTGACATCAAGTATAGATTTCAGTGTCAGTAAGTCTTTTCTGAAAGTATTTGTACGGAGTGTAGCCATGTATGGAAGTGAAGCATGGACGATAAATAATTTAGACAAGAAGAGAATAGAAGCTTTCGAAATGTGGTGCTGCAGAAGAATGCTGAAGATTAGATGGGAAGATCACGTAACTAATGAGGACGTACTGAACAGGATTGGGGAGAAGAGGAATTTGTGGCACAACTTGACTAGAAGAAGGGATCGGTTGGTGGGACATGTTCTGAGGCATCAGGGGATCACCAGTTCTGTATTGGAGGAAAGCGTGGAGGGTTAAAAGTCGTAGACGGAGACCAGTCTGTGGCGTAAATGCAGTTTTAACTGATGTAGTTGTGAACACGTGGCAAGGGTTCTGTGGTCATCGCAAGGGTTCCGAGATAACCACATTTTCACCACAAAAACTTGGACGCGCTGTGTCGGCACTTGAAGCCAATACGTCCTGTCTTCACTAGGACATTATTCGATGGTGTCACCTGGCGGCGTAAGCACCTTACAAAAAATTATTTTGTCATGCGAAATTCTATGTACTAACAACTCAAAAACTGAATTTATGGGTATAGTGTGGATGTGGCCTAAAATGCTGTGCAGTTTTATGTAAACTGGGGTAAAATGAACAAGCATTGGCTGCGAGACGATTTTGTGTTAACCTTATATTATGCGTACTTATTTGTTGTTTATATGTGTCCAAATACGTAAGGGTGCAAAATTATATAAATAAACTGTCAAAACTTTACCGACCTAGAGAATTTATACAATTTATAAAAACAGCACACCCTGTTGTAACACGGAAAAGAATGGCTGCTTCAGTCAGAGCATAAAAATGTGAGTATGATCATCTTTAAAAAAACTCTGACAGAAAAGTGGAGAATCAGCTTCCTTAATCCTCATTGTGCCTTCCTAACCCAATATTTTGGCATGCGAACATATTCGCCCTTTTTTGTGCTGAAAGAAATTAGCAGAGGAGACAGTGCCAACGGGAGAGAAAAGGAAAGGAGACAGTGGTGGTGGGAGTCAGAAGAGTCAGTGAAAGAGAGATGGATGATAGCAATGGGAACAAAAGAGAGAGGAGACAGTGGAAATGAAAAAGAGAGATGAGTGGAGAACATGCATTGTGCTGGGGGGTGGGGGTTCTGCACCCTCTCCCCCCCCCCCCCCCCCCCCCCCTCCCCCCAAAGCGGCAAACCTTAACATGGAAACATTTACCCACTTTCCCCCATCTCATGTGTTAAAGTTTCCTGGTCTCGGAGTAGAAACCCAGAGAAAACCATCCCCCAAGGACGTGTGTGGAGAGGAGATAATGGTGGTTTGAAGGAAAAGACAGCAGACTGTAGGCGAGAGAGAAAGAGACAGTATCAATGGGAGACAGAAAGAGTGGGACAAAGAAAATGGCAGTGGGACAAGGATACAGTTAGAGTGGCAGAAAGGAGACAGTGGTAAGGAAGAGTGAGAGAAAGGGCTGAAGACAATGAGATGAAGACAGTGACAGTGGGAGGGACAGTCAGTAAAAATGGCAATGGCAGAAAAAGGAGACACTGGAAGAGAGACTATATATGACAGTGGCAGTGGGAGTGAGATAATGAGTACAAGGGCTTAACTAAAAAGAGACTAGATGAGAGTATATACGATGTTTTCAGTTAAAA